>NW_021703783.1:38082414-38098879 GCF_005190385.1 Monodon monoceros
CTCCGATGCAGCGGCCCTACCCCTGGGCGCATCCAAGTCCCCGCCTGAGACCGGGAGACCCCCGCCCCCGCCCCCCCCCCCCCGCCACCCCCGCCACCCCCTGCCCCACCCGCCAGTTCACAGGACTCGGAGAGGAAGAAAGGAGAGACCACACCCCTGGTGGGGGGAAGGAGCTCCAGCCACAGTCTCCCAGTCTCAGGCTGAGACTTGGATGCGCCCAGGTGTAGGGCCGCTGCATCTGAGAGGAACGACTGCTTCACAGACACCTGCAGGCCCAGAAAGCACGGGGCCACCCCCTGCTGGACGGAGGACCTCTCCCTGTGCACGGTCTAAGGTTCTTCCCAGCATGAGGTGGGCCGCTGCCCTGCACCATCATCTTCAGGCAGACGGTTCTAAGAACAGTCTGACTCTGGACCCTCCTCCCCAGGCCGAGACCTGGCGCCACCACCCGTGGAACGTGCTGGTCCACACAGCCAACTCACCAGAAGGTAAAGAGAGCCACGACACCCAAGGTCACCAGCAGCTGGATCAGCAGAATGGTATAGACCTGGGGGTGGGAGGGGGTTCCGCTCAGCTTGGGGGGCCCTGTTGGGGGCCAGAGAGGCTCAGGCCCCCAGCAAGGCTTAGGGAGACCCCAACTTCCTGGCGACTCCATCTACCCTCCAGACCCGCATCCTGGGCCTTCCACCCTCCTTCTTAGGGGGCATCGGAATGAATCCAGGACAAGGCGAAAGGACAGCAAAGACGCTCCAGAGCCCACACCCATGGCATCTGGAGAGAAGAGACCACGTGTTCAGCCGCAGCAGGGGGCAGTGGGCACCCCAACTTCCCAGTAGGTGCCGTCAGTTGGCATCACAAGGATGGGGAGAGGGATGGCCTCTGGGCAGGAGACTGGGCCAGCGGCTTCTCGAGAGGCTCCCCCCACCCAGCTTCCCAGTCTGGGAGAGTTGGGGGAGGCAGTTACCTTTCTGATGAAGACTCTGCGAACGTTCTGGTCGTCCCAACTGAAGGTGGTGAAGAGCTCATGGTCTCCAGTGGGGAAACCACTCTCATAGCTAGAGCTGCTGCCTGGATGGGCAGGGGGAGGGCCGTGAGCGCTCCCACACACATAAACACCACCCCCAACGGCTCAGAGCTACCTTTTGTCAGACTGGCTTTCTGGACCAGGCAACGCCCTTCTCTCCAGCCCCATTCTCAAACCTCCTCCTGCCCCACCCCATCCCATCCCACAGAGATCCCAGATCTCTCCCAGGTTGCCCCTCACCTTTCCTGTTCTGAGTGTGAGAAGGAACAGTCATCTCCCCTTCCCACCCCAAGCGGGGGCTCCGTGGGGCCCAAGCTCTGCCATACAAATGTGGCCCTTCCCTCTTGTGCCCCCCCCATCCCCCTTCCTGGACATTCTGGCTCCCTTGTGGCTGAGAATCAGAGAAAGACAGCCACTCCCCCAGGGCTACCTCACACATCCCAGAGTCAAAGGTCCTACCCCGGCTTGCTCTGAGGTCCCGGGGGTGGGAACTGGGGACTCGTAGGTGGGGTGGACCTGCTGGTGCTCCAGCTGGGAACCAGAGCTGGGGGAGGCTGGAGGGGAAACAGAGCCAGGACAAGGGCAAGAAGTGGCATGTGGGTGTGGGTGAAGTTTGGGGGCCTGGTCCCAGAACTCAGGCTTTTGGAAGAGCATGGGCTCTGTAAGCAAACACGTGGATCCCTCCCCAAGACTGACTAGCTGTGTGGCCTTAAGCAAGTCACCAGCCTTCTTTGTCTCTTCCGTGATATGGGTTGGTGATACCCACCTCACGGGGATGAAACGGATAAAAGTGAAAGCTCTGTGCGTGATGCTGACGACACCACCCTCTCTCTTTCACCCCTCGTCTGGGTCATTCCTAAGGCCTCAAATGCGTCCACTCTGCTCTCCACCATCCCTGCAAGTTCTCCATGACCTTCCCCTCCACAGCAAGAGCCTGTCTTGGCCTTTCAAATCTGACCTCGGCACTGTCCCGCTTTAAATTCTTTGATGGCTCCTCACTGCCTTTTACTCAAGTTCAAGTTCCTTAACAAAGCCTCCTCCGCCTCCCACGAGTCCTCCAGCCCCACTGCACACTACTCCCTTCTACTTTTCTCCAGCCTGGCTATATTTTTTTCAGCAATGTGCTCTCTTGCCTCTGGGTCCCTGCACATTCTTTCTTTCAGCCTTGGACACTCATTTTCCTACCTCTTCACCAAGCTAATACATGCCATCCTTCAGGACTCCCCTCATGGATACCCCTTCCTCCAGGAAGTCTTCCCTGACTGTCAGGCGGGTTAGCTGAACTGCCAAGGCCTCCATCACTGCCTTTCGCCATGTGGTAATCAGCCATTTACTTGTCTACACTGTCAGCTCTGTGAGGGAAGGGCTTGCGAATCAATGCATCCCCAGAAATTAGCTCAGTGCCAGACACGGTGCCTGGTGCACGCTTAGTAAATGTTTGTCACGTGCTGACTGAAATGAGCTGCCTTCCTCTGCCCTGACAGTTCGTTGGAAAACATTCCTTAAGGCAGCCAGTCCTGGCAACCAGGATATGGGAAATGAGGAAGGGGGAGGGAGGTGGACCCACTGCCAACCTGGGGCTTGGAGACCCTAAAGCTCTTATCCTTCACTCCTTCATGTTCTGTCCACGTCCCCCACCAAAGCCCAAATGGCCAGGCCACAGAGGGGTAGAAAAGGAGAGAAAAAGCAGTCCTGTGGGTGTCAGCGGCAGGAGGAAGGGCTCCCATGAACACCAGACCTTCAAAGGTCCTCCAGTAGATCACGGTGGGGTGGGTCTGCTTGGGTCTGGGCTGAGGGGCTTTGTGGTGGGAGGTGTGGACCATGGTGGCCGCTCCTCCTGAGTAGAGACTGTCTGAGGCATTGTCCCCAGGATCCCTTCTAGAATTCTGCTGGGGGTGGGGGTGGGGTGACAAGGTGGGGGAGGGGGTCGAGGGGGCCGAGGAAGACTTCCTTGCAGCTTGCGGGAGCTGTACGTTCCCAGCCCTGAGGCAAAGCTCCCACAGGCTGCCACACCGAACAGAGGGCCCCCTACCAGCCCGATTCTTAGTCTGCAAGGAGCTGGCGTCAGCCCAGGTGGGTCGGCCTAGGAATTGTGCCTGGCCCTGAGGGATGCTAAGGCTGGCATCCACACACCTTCCCCACATCCTGCTCTCCCGCCCCCAGTTAAGGCCTGGGGGAGGGTAGAGAGACAAGGAGAGTGATGGGTGAAGTGGATCCTCAGGCCCCCGCCCTAAACAACCCTGGGGCCTCCACGGGGACTGGTTTCAGATCAGCCAGCATGTCAGCAAACTGCACCCACACTCACAGGGAGCCAGCCCCAGCTGAGGCCACAGTTAGCTGTAGCCTCGTACTGCTCCTTCCTGTGTCCACTCTGACCTCTCTCACTCCCTCTCTGCATCCTTTTCTTCTAGGACAGCCCCTGGTTTTTCTCCCCCATCTGTCCCCTCTTTTTGCCCTAGCTTGGTGACTTGAAAAAGCCCCTCTTCCCCATCCAAGGGAACTATGACTGCAGAAACTGTATCAGTCCTTCTTCATGGAGTTCTCCTTGACCTACCCTCAGAAAAGTCCTCCAAAGCCCAAACCTTTGACATCAGAGCCTCATACAACAACCACACAGTGCGTCTATTTCTGGGCAACTTCTTCCTATGCAGGTTTTCCATCTGGGCCCACCACTCCCCCTGATGCTCCAGCCTCCAGGAACTGAGAGACTTACTAGGGTCCACATAGGCCCAGCTGGGGTGGAGAGGCACAGCCGAGGGGGCTGGCGGGAAGACTCCTGCCTTCAGCCCCTCCCCAGAGGTGGCCTCCTCATAGGAGGGTGGGGCCGAAGGCACTGCTGGAGCCTCCTTCTTCTCACCATTCGCCTGCTGCTGCCCCTCTGTCCCGGGGGCCTTGTTAGCCACAGAGAGCTGTGGAGTAGAGGCAGAGAGAGACAGTCACCAGGGAGAGGGCACCTTCTAAGTCCTCTTCCCCAGCCCCTCAATTTCTGGAACTTCCATGGGTACTTTCTTACCTGCGCTAGGAACGGCAGTGGTGCAGACAAGAACCTCCCTATTTTATGTGGGATATATATATGGTGGAATATTATTCAGCCTTAAAAAAGAAGGAATTCCTGTCATTTGCAACAACATGGGTGAACCTGGAGGACATCATGCTAAGTGAAATAAGCCAGACACAGAAAGACAAAAACTGCAGGATCTCACTTATATGTGGAATCTAAAATTGTCGAAATCGTAGAAGCACAGAGTAGAATGGTGATTGCCAGGGTCTGGGGGGTGGGGGGAATGGGGAGATACTGGTCAAAGGGCACAGTCTCAGTTATGCACGATGAAAAAGTTCTGGAGATCTACTTGCAGCCTGGTGACTATAGTTAACAATACCGTATTGTGTACTTGAAATTTGCTGAGAGGGTAGATGATAAGTGTTCTTGCCACACACACACACACAGAAGGTAACTATGTGAAGTGATGGATGTGTTAACTAGCTTGATTGTGGTAATCATTCTGCAAGTTACATGTATATCAAAATATCACACACCTTAGGTATATACAATTCCTATTTGTCAATTATACCCCAATAAATCTGGGAAAAAAAGAATCTCCCTATTTTACAGATGGGAGAACTGAGCTCCAGGGGGGGTCAGGACTGGCCAGGGGCACACACTGGAGCTGGGATAAGAACTGAGGAAGGAGAAAATTCTTAGGAGAGCCCACCATTGGTGATCACCGTCCCCCGGGGCAGGGACTGGCGCTACATGGTTCCACCATTTCCCTGGGGTCCAGGGAAGGGCCTGGTACAGAGTAGCAGGCCCTTAAAAGTATTACTGAATGAAAGGTCCTCTCATTGAATCTCCCTGCTACCTTGCTCGTTGTATTTTGATCCCTGTTTTTAAATGAAGGAGCTGAGGATCAGAGAGGAAGAATGACTCAGAGCCACACATGGCCCACTGGACTGCAGAGCCCAGGTACCGTCCACTGGGGCTGGCCTCCTTCTGCTGGGCTGGAGATGACCAAGGAGGGTGGGGATGGGAGAGCAGGGAAACAGAAAGGGGAGAGGAGAGGGAAAAAAAGAGGAAGAGGGGGACTTCCCTGGCAGTCCAGTGGTGAAGACTCCATGCTTCTGCTGCAGGGGGCATGGGTTCAATCCCTGGTCAGGGAACTAAGATCCTGCATGCTGTGGGCAGTGCAGACAAAGAAAAAAAAAAAAGAGGAAGAGGAATGGGGGCTGCAGCGGAGCGGAGGGGCAAGAGGCCCCTGGCTAAGAGTCCATTTTGGCCTCATGCTGTCGGAACCTCAGCCTCTCCCTCAAACCAGAACAGAATCTGACTGTCACTGATGGAAGGGAAAGCACCTCCTCATTCAGCCCCTTCCTTCATCTTACAGATGAGGAAACTGAGGCCCAGTGGGAAATATCCCATGGCAGGTTGAAAATTCAAGTCTATTTACACTCAGATATGGCCCCGGTTCCACAATGTGCAAGTTTAGCTTTGGTGAGAAGATAGGGGCTGGGAGGGCCCGAATGATACCGCCAGGGAAGGGAAGATTGGGGATGCGGGGATGGTATGAAAACTGAAACGTCACCAAAAGGACTGAACCTCAGAAAACAAACGGGATTTAGGTCTGGTTCCAAAAAGAATGAGTTAAACCTGCAGGGCCACTGAGGAAGGCTGCAAAGTTCCTTCTCTGCGGGCAGCGTCTAGCTGAGGCAGCCCAGAGATGAACAAGCACCGGAACGTTTCTTCTTCCATCCAGCCCTGAGGATGACTGAACTGGAGGGGTCTTTTCCATCATCAGAAAGCCTGGGAGCAAGCTGGGGGTGAGGGGCAGAAGAGGCAGGGGCAATACATTCACCTCGGGACAGGAAGCAGCGTCAGCAAAGTGACTGGTGGAGGTGGAGGTGGGAAATGGAGGGAGAGAATCCGCAGAGCGGGGAGCTCTTCATTTTCACCATGGTGAACCCCACCCCTGCGTCCTTAGGGAAGGGCCTCAAAACCCAGGCCTGTGGGAGTAGGGCCCGGGCTCATCCCTCCCACTCCCCAGCCCCCTTCATCACCCAGATCAGAAGGGTCATGCTCAGGAGAATCCATTTCAGCCCACCGGAACCAAGGTTCTCTGAGCCCAGACCCAGGGCTTGTGCCTGGGAAAAGGATTATCACCTCTGACCTCAGCCCGGTCCAGATTCGTCCTCCTCACCAACAACCACCCTGCTGACCCTAGGCCCTGGACCCCCAACTTCCAGCATTACCAAGTGAAGTCTGTCCAAATGGCACGAGGTGGTATCACCCAATGACATCATTTTGAGGCCTGATGAGCTTAAAAAACAGTGAAAGGAGGGTCTGAGAGCCCAGGAAAGATGCCATTGGCTCTGAGGCTCATCTCTGAGAAAAGAAGGGGAGTGGAAGGGAGGCCCTTCTTCTGTTTTCTCTGCCCAATCCTTAGCACCCCCAAGCAGAGGGCCAGAGGACCCTCCTTCTTTGCCCCAGGCCCTGGTGGTTGTGTAATTCCACAGACTATTGGTGTTACATAACCCTACTAGGCCAGCCAAGTCTCTGCCCCAGCCCCTCCCCTACACTTCAGGCCTAAAACAGGAATAAAAAGAGAAGATGTTTTATCCGATCCCATTCAGTCCTATGTCTGGCCAAAGCGAAAACAAAAATTAGAACATCCTGAAGCAGGGTTGCCATAGGAACCCCCCAACCACAGGGGCTGTATCCAGATATGGAATAATGACAGGGAGTTTGGTGGTGGTGGTGGTGGGGTTCTGTGGAGGGTGTAAAAGATGAATATATGGTTGGGGTTGGGATTGGACAGAGTGGGGGTGCCCTATAGGGACTGCCCCTCAGGGCTCACCCTGGGGATGCGTGCACACACACACACACACACACACACACACACACACACACCAGACGCCTAAGCTGACTCCTTAAGGGGACATGGGCGTCTGTGAAGGCTCCTGTGATGCCAAAGCAATTGATGGAATGTAGATGGGAGGAGAGGTAAGCCTGGTGGGCAGGAAGAGGCCACAACCCATTCCTTGAAGCAGGCCTTGTGGGCCTCTGACTTCGGCAAGGAGCACGCAGGACCTTCGCATAAGAGCCAAGGGAGGATGCTTACGGTGGTCCTGAGAGTTTGTTTAGGATGACAGGGAGATGGGGAACCAGAGGATGGAGGATGATGCAGGTGGGGGAGATGCCGATACCTTTCCCTGTGTCATGGTGCCGTCTCTCCGGGAAGGGGTCCCTGAGGCACGGGCGGCCGCTTGGGTCACCGCAGCCTGCCTGCGTCTCTTCCTTCCTCCGCGTGGGTTCTAGCAACATCCACTGCAGCCGGGCCAGGAGGACCGGAGCGTACCATCCAGACGCGGGGAGGGGGGCGGCAGACGGGGGGAAGAGGGGGCCAGGGCGGGCCTGTAGGCTGCGGCGGAGGCCTCTGCGGATTTGCAAGCGGAAGTGGAGGAGGCGGCGCACAGCCCTTTCCTCCCGCCCCCTCCTTCCTGGTATCCTCACCGCTCAGGAACCAGGCAGCGCTGCGCTGCGGAACTGCCCAAGTGGATGGGTCCAAGCGGGCGGGAGGAGGGGCCGGGAGTCCGTGACACCCGACCAGCTGATGCTGCCTGCGTGTAACTGGAGCTGGGTGTCAGGGCTTTATCTCTCCACCATCTTTGCCGCTGACAGGCTCCGTTGTACCTCTGCCTGTTTCCTCTCCCTCTTTGGGTGCGGCCCTGCTTTCTCCATCACCACCTCCCCTCTCATCATCTCTATTTCGTCATTCACGCTGGAGTGGAAAAGTCTCCGATGTCTTGTCTACCCTACCGGCTTCTAAAAGGCCCCCTGGGCCCTGAGTTCCTGTGGACCTTTGGGCAAGCCATGTGGGCACCTCTCCTTGCCTCCCTTTTCTCACCTGTGAAATGGGAGCAAGAGGCCCTCCCTGCCTTGTCACAGAGACATGGGGCTGGGAGGATGCAGCTTGTATTTTTTTCAACCCTGCTGGCACATTTTACCAGATCTTTCTGGAGAGGCCTCTAGGTCTGTCTCAAAACCTCTCCAACCCCCTACACTGCTCCCTTTTTGCCTCCATTCTCAGCCTCCACCACCCCTGTATCTGTCATCCTCCCCATTCCAGAGCCTGTCCCACCCCCTTTCCCAGTCTTATCCTTGGGACTCGGCCATCACCGGGCCTTGTTTTCTGCAGTTGCTGCAGTGTTGCCGTGGGATTTGCAATTTCAAGAGCTGGGCTCGAGTCCCAACTTAGTCACCCACTGGCCGTGTGACTTTGACAAAGCCTTAACCTCTCTGAGCTGCAGCATCTCCTATGGAAAGGAGGATAACAGCGGAGCTCTGTCCATCCTAGATTTACTGTGAGACACAGGGGTTGTGATGGTGGCAGCACACTGAAGACCACAAAGGGTTGTGAGTATTTGAGTTATTATTATTTGAGGAATCTCCTGGAGCTGCCCCAGGGTGAGGACACAGAGATCTGCCTAAAAGAAGGATCTGAACCTTGTAGGATGGGATGAGAAACCAAGATCTGGTGCAGGTGGGGGTGGCCCCCTACCTTCTGCTTCCCTGTCATCTCCCAGGTGGACCCACCTAATGGCTGGTGAGATAGCAGGGTTCTGGGCCAGCAGGTAAATTGCTGAAGTCTTTTTATCACCTCTACTCACCTGGTATCTCCCACTCCATAACCACCAACTTCCAACACACTTGCTTAAACTTGGGCCTCCCTGTGCAGATGCTCTGTCAGTCCCCACACACCCAAGCCCTTCCCCATCCCATCACTTTCCTCCCCAAGCCCTTCTCCTTGACCCCTTCCTCCCACAAGCTGCTCCCTGGCCCTGGCACTGCTGCTGAAGCTCTGCCCAGCATTCCAGGTTCTGGCCTTCCCCTCCCTCTCTGCATCTGTGTTCTGGAGCATTTTCCTTCTCCTGCTTGGCAGCTCAAGTGCCGTCTCCTCCAGGAAGCCTCCTTGGTCTCTAGTGTGGGTTAGATGTGCTCTTCTGTACTTTCATAGCGCCCTGACATAGCACCTGTCACCTGGCACTGTGGAGTTTCTCTGTTTCCCCGTTAGGCTCTAAGAGATCCTGTCTGTAGCCGTTTTTGTGTTGGCAGGACTGAGGACAGTGCCAGGCATGTGGAATGAATGAATCCTATTACTGTTACCCAGACGTGCAGTGTTACACAGAGCCTGAATTTATGTAGGCCTTGGCGTTTTCCTGTGTTTGTGACTCTTGCTTACTCCTCTCCCCATTCCCTCTGCTCCAGCCACGCAGGCTTCTTGGCTGTTCCTAGACTGGGCCAAGCATAGCTCAAGGCCTTTGCACTTGCTGGTCCTCTGCCTGAGATATCTACACGTCGCTGCATGGCTCACTCCCCCACTTACTTCACTGCTCTGCTCAGACTTCACCTTATTGGGGGCGGGGGGGGGCCTTCCTGATCCTATACAAGTAGCAGTGCCACCAATGTAACCCCACCCAGCTCACTGGACAGTCCCTTTTTCCTGACTCAGCTTTATTTTTTTCCATGGCAATTGTCACCTCTGACATATAATTTTTTTTTAACATCTTTATTGGAGTATAATTGCTTTACAATGGTGTGTTAGTTTCTGCTTTATAACAGACTGAATCAGCTATATATATACATATATCCCCGTATCTCCTCCCTGTTGCGTCTCCCTCCCACCCTCCCTATCCCACCCGTCTAGGTGGTCACAAAGCACCGAGCTGATCTCCCTGTGCTATGCGGCTGCTTCCCACTAGCTATCTATTTTACATTTGGTAGTGTATATATCTGACATATAATTTTTGTTTAGTTTTTTGGTCTCTCTCTCTCTGTCTCCCCCACCAACTATATGAGAGGATGCATTTTTGCACTACACCCTTGGGTTAAAATGGTGCCTGGCATGGATGTAATGGGTGCTTGGTAAATGTTTGGCTGAGCAAAGGGCAACATTATCTACAATCCTTATATTCCTCAGATATTTTGACATTGTCAGTGCTATGATGTTTCTCAGATGTTGGACTCTATGACCTTGACATCACTTATATGTCCCATTATGTGGTCTTGAGACAGCACCCAGATGTTGGAATGTCTGTCTATCACTTTGCTGGCCTCTGGAGGCAGTGAGGTCTGGTGATCAAGAGCACGGACTTAAGAGTCAGGTAGCCTCAGTTCTGATTCCAGCTTCTCTACTTGAAGGCTGTATGACTCCGGACAAGTTAGTTCCCCTCTCAGAGCCTCAGTTTCCTCATTTATAAAATGGGGGATAGTGATAATACTGACTTCACAAGGCTGCAGAGAGGTTTAAATGATAATATATGTGAAGGGCTTCACAGAGTGACCAGCACATAATAAGCTCTCAGCGTAAGTGAGCTATTAGTCTTAGGGATTCCACAAATGTTGTTTAATGAAATAATTAATTTCCACCCTCATAAAGCAGCTTGGCTCCACTGTTATTCGTTCATCACGTGTGTCGTGCCTATCTCTGTGCGACACACTGTGGTAGATGCTCTGGTGGTTCAAAGAGGAATCAGACCTGCAGACTTTTCTCAAGGAAGAACGATCCATCACACGTTCAGAACTCACCCCCGTGCAGTGCCGGGGTCGGAACCGGTGCCGTCAGGGAGGTTAGAAGACAGGGTGCCTGAGGGGAGCCAGGAACAGAGAGGGACTCCCCAGGGGAGTTGGGAGCTTGTTGGGTTCACATCCTTGAATCCTTAGCCCAGGGAATGGGCTTTATTCTGTGAGCATGAAGTAGGGAAATGGGGCTGGGGGAGAAGGGGCCGGTTTCAAGGTTTTTTGAGCAGGGCATGCTCCAGAAAGACCACACTGCTGGAGTCATTTTTGTCATTAAAGCATTTTCTTTTCTTTTTTTTTTTTTGCGGTACGCGGGCCTCTCACTGCTGTGGCCTCTCCCGTTGCGGAGCACAGGCTCCGGACGCGCAGGCTCAGCGGCCATGGCTCATGGGCCCAGCCGCTCCGCGGCATGTGAGATCTTCCCAGACCGGGGCACGAACCCGTGTCCCTTGCATCGGCAGGCGGACTCTCAACCACTGCGCCACCAGGGAAGCCCTAAAGCATTTTCTTAATCGAGAAGGGCAGAAGGATGCATCTGTGAGCAACACGTGGGAGGGACTGAATGAGGAAGAGACTGGAGGTGCAGCGACAAGCAAGAAGACTTCGGGAGAGGTCCCGTGAGGGGTGCTCAGAGCCCAGACTTGAGAGCAGGCTGCCTGGGCTCAAGTCCAGCCGCTGGGTAAAATGCTTCACTTCTCTGTGCCTCAGTTTCCTCTTCTGTGAAATGAAAGTTATGAGTTAGTATTGGTAAAGCACTCAGAACAGGACTAGGCATATAACAAGTGCTCCATATGTGTTTGGTGATATTAAAGTGAGACAAAAAATCCAGGGGCAGAAAAGATGGAGAGAGGCTTGGGGCAGGATTGACAGGACTTGAGAAGAGGCTGGACATAGATAAGGGGTGAAGGGACACCAGAAGAGATGGGGGCTTGGGGGCTGAGTCTCTGGGCGAATGGTGCCGTTATGAGAAGGGAGGAAGGTGCTGATGTGCTCAGATGGGGTCAGGTTGAGTTTGTGGTGCCCGTGTGACATCCAGGTGGAGAAGTCCCGTAGGCAGTCGGCAAGACGTCCAGGCAGGGCCTTACACAGCTCAGGGGGGCAGCATGCACTGGATTCTGGGGGAACATCACTGCCCCTTCTGCCCAGGAGCCCAGCCCTGGGGCCTCACGGAGTTGAGCAATGTGGGTGCCGGGGACTGAGAGGCCACTGGCCGTTATTAGAATGTGGGCAGTGGCTGAATCACAGAGTATGTGAGGACATCCCTGGAGAGCGAGGCCAAGGAGGGAAGGGGGGTCGAGCCGGCCTGGAGCAGCACCTGGGGGATGGGGGAGATGGAAGGAAGTTCTTTCCTGCCTCCAGAATCCCCATCACCGTCTTCAACCACCAAGCTGAGGTGGGAGTGGAGAGATTCGAAGACCATGCCTGAGTGTCTTCAGGGCTGCTCCTCGGGCAGGGGAGCATGTGGGCTCCAGCTCACACTGTGGCGGCCCATCCCAATCTTTGTTCTGCTGTGGTTGCCAGCTAGCTTCGTTTGGGGCAGGTGCCAGGGGAGGAGGCCGATGGTGTGGACAGAGGCATCACTTCTCATTTTACAGCCGTAGAAGCAAAAGGCTAAAGAGGGTGAGTGACTAACCCAAAGTTACATGACGTGTTGGGGGCCAAGCCAAGGTAAGAGGAATGAACGTACCCCAGCAGGGGACCATCAGCCCAAGAGTGATTCAGTGACAGCACTTAGACTGCGTGAAGGGGAGGAGTTGGGCGTTCCCAGGCTTCCTAGGTGGGCAGAATCAGAGCTAGCCAGTCACCTCTCCCCAGATCCTCCCCCGTGTCCCCCATACACTCAAGCCTGCACACCCAGCTTGCAGCAGCGCCTGTGCCCGAGGGTGAAGAGAGAACCGCAGAGGCAGGGTCTAGAGCCCAGTGGCTCACAGTAGGCAGATTTCAGGCTGGGCTGCAAGAGGTGGTGGTCCGGGCCAGCTCTGGCATATCAGTGCACCCCCTGTGTATACCTGGGCCTCAGCCGTGGTTGCCTCCCACAGATTTTGAAGCCTGTCACTGCCCTGCAGGTCCCTGGCCCCCTACCCCTCTCATTGCTATCCTTACAGGCCCTTTCTACCTCCCCTCCCCCCTTCCCATCCCCTCCCCAGCCCTACAGCAAAGAGCCCGACATCCTGTCCTGGCCAGTCGTAACCTGGTTGCACAACCCCTCTGTGCTGGGGTGTCCATCCCTGCCTTCCCCTCCCCTCACCCCAGGACACACTGCCTCCCCAGATACGGCCTCCGAAGCTCAGAGACATGAAATCTTTGGCAAGCACCAACACCCTGAATCACCCTTCTTCCCAGCTGCAAGGGTGGCTTATGGAGTGAAACCGCATTCTTGCTGCTCTCGGCAGTGTTGAGTGCCTTGAGAAGTCATTCCTTCCCCTGGGTCTTGGTGTGGGCGCCCGCCCTCCCTGATTCCTGGGATGGTCACAGGTTGTACAATCACTTGTGTTCCATGTGCTGCGCGTGTGCATTTCTGCTTCTCCACCAGATGGAAAGCTCCTTAAAGGTAGGACTGCGTTATCTTGATCCTTTCAGCACCCACCCCGTCTCTTCCACCTGCTAGAGTTCAGTGGTGAAGAATACAGGTTTTGGATCCAGGTCCATCTGGGCACAAATTCTGACCTTGCCACTTATCACATGAGTGACCTTAGGCAAGTCATTAAACCTCTCGGAGCTTAGTAATGGACATCCATTAATTAATTCACTCAACCAACCAATATTTACTGAGGGCCTACTACATCTCAAGCACTCATGTATATATAGCAGCGAACACAAAAGATGCAATTCTCAGCCCTGTGGGGTTTACTTCTTAGTGGGGAATATTAGTGCTTATCTCATAGGGCGATTGTGAGGACCCGATGAGCCGCCATATGGAAAAGCCTTAATTAGCACAGTGCCTGACACAGCAGGCATGACACACAGGAGCTGTTGTTGTGAACATGCATTCAGGACGATTTACCAAGAGCTTACTGTGAGCCAGCTCCATGCTGGGTGTCAGGGAGACATAGGTGCAGAACACCCATCCATGCCCTCGAGGAACTCATAGTCTAACACACCTACTATGTAACAATGGGCAACATCTCCATCATTGTTCAGAAGCCTGTAACCAACACCAGCTTATATTGCATACCACAAAGAACCATAAAGTTCTAGAATGTCAGGTATAGCAGAGACTGCTGTTTGTCCCCCAATATCTTTCAGACAAAGCCATGCATGATTGATTGTTATGAACACTATGGTTTGGGGAGGTTCAGAAAGAGGTGTGGTTATATTTGGTTGGGAGATCAGAAGGGATTGGGAGAGGTGGCTTTTCAACTGCATCTGGAACAAAAAAGTAAAATTTAATAGACAGAGACTGGTGGCAGAAATAGGAAGGGAGGCCCTTCAGCAGATGAGAATGGCACACAAAGGCATGGAGAAAGGAAAATGTGAGGCACCAATTTTGTGCTAATCCCAAGATGGCCTAGCCTAGGGTGAGGTTGGAGGCTGATCTAGGGAAGGCAGCTGTATTCATTCACAGGCACAGGGACAACTGCCCTAGAGGTGGGGTTTGACGGACCCCCATCCCAGCCTACCCTTGGCCAAGAGGACACCAGGCTTAAGATTCCACCATTAGAAATTCATTTCTTTTGGTAAGCATTCAGCCTCCAGGAGGTTGCTAGCAGGGGGCAAATCATCCCCCACAGGAATAACATGGAAAGATGGTTCTGGGCCATGAGAGGAATGGTGGGGAAAAGAGACCTAGGAACAGTGGAGAACAGGGTGATGTGACTGCGGGAATAATAATAATAATAATAATAATAATAGCTAACTCTTATTGAGCACGTAAATGCTAGGCACTGAGCTAAGTGTGCTACATGGATTTTTTCATTTAGTCCTTGACAACAGAAGTAGCTCCTCTTATCTCCATTTTACAGATGAGGAAACTGAGACTTGGAGAGGTGAAGTGACTTGCCCAAGGTCTCCCACAGCTGGCAGTCAGCAGCCAGACCCCAGAGACCAGCTCTCAGCCACATGGGGTCCTGCCTCAGATACTGGTTTTCTAACCAGTTAGATGGGGTTAGTGGCAGCTCCTCCACTGAGCCAAAAGTAAAACTCCCTGAGTGGTGTGACATGCTGTAGGTCTTCACATGTGCCGCGTCCCTTCCCTTTCTCCTGAGTGGAAAGCTCTGTTTCATGAGCCAGGAATCTCGTAAATATTTCAGTGGTGTCTGTGTGGTCGAGGCTATTCTCTGCAGCACTTGTGATAGTGAGGTCTGGGAGATGTCCCAGGCCTGTTGCAAGTATTCGATCAGCCTCACTTAGAAAAAGGAAAAAAAAAAAAAGACCTTTTCCTGGAACCCCTGACAGAGATGATAGTCACTAGGACAAGACACATCTGCAGACTTTTTCTGGAAAGAGTCCAGAGCATGAGCCAGCCCAGGGTCCCATTTCCCAAGCAGGGTCCCATTTCCCAGGCTGTCCGGCTGCCAAGCCCGACAGCCATCCGTGGGCCCCTCCTTCCAACCCGGACACTGTGCCGAGGGCTCTGTCACACTTGGGGGAAGGGCTGCAGCGAGCCCAGAAAAGAAAACAAGGGGCACAGGTGGTGCCCCTACAGCAGGGGTGGAAGCTAGAATTGAGGGCAAGTTGACCTGGGTCAGTGCCTCCGGAGCACTTTGACTTCTTTTAAAAAAAAAACAAAAAACTTTGTTGTGGTAAGAACACTTAACATGAGATCTACCTTCTTAACCAATTTTTAAGGGCACAATCCAGTGTTGTTAGCTGTAGGCACAGTATTATATAGGGGATGTCTAGAACTTATTCATCTTGCATAACTGAAACTTGGTACTCATTAAATAGCAACTCTCCACTGCCCCCTTCCCCCAGCTCCTGGCAGCCGCCATTCGACTCTGCTTCTATGAGTTTGACTTTTAGATACCTCACAAAAGGGAATTATGCAGCATTTCTCCTTCTGCAATTGGCTTATTTCATTTAACATAATGTCCTCAAGTTTCATCCATGTTGTCACATATAGCAGAATTTCCTTCTTTTTAAGGTCGAATAATACTTTACTATATATACATCACATTTTCTCTATCCATTTATGCATGGATGGACATTTAGGTTGTTTCCACAACTTGGCTACTGTGAATAATGCTGTAATGAACGTGGGAGTCTAAATATCTCTTTGAGATCCTAATTTCAATTCTTTTGGATAAACACCCAGAAGTGGGATTGCTGGATCATATGGTAGTTCTCGTTTTAATTTTCTGAGGAATTGCCATACTGTTTCCATAGTGGCTGCACCATTTTACATTCCTCCCAACAGTGTACAAGGGTTCCAGGTTCTCAACGTCCTAACCAACATTTGTTATCGGGTTTTTTAAAAAAATAATAGCCCTCCTAACAGGTGTGAGGTGGTATCTCATTGTATTTTTGATTTGCATTTCCCTGATGATTAGTGATATTGAGTATATTTTCATATGCTTTTTGGCCATTTGTATGTCTTCTTTGGAGAAATGTCTATTCAATTCCTTTGCCTATTTTTAAAAATGTTTTATTGAAGTATAGTTGATTTACAATGTTGTGTTATTTTCTGCTGTACAGCAAAGTGAATCAGTTATACATATACATATATCTACTATTTTTTAGATTCTTTTCCCATATAGGTCATTACAGAGTATTGAGTAGAGTTCCCTATGCTATATGGTAGGTTCTTATTAGTTATCTATTTTATGTATAGTAGTGTGTATATGTCAATCCCAATCTCCCAATTTATCCCTCCCCCCTTTTCCCCCCTACCTTTGCCTTTTTTTTTTTTTTTTTTTTTTTTTTTTTTTTTT
>NW_021703783.1:38098979-38256195 GCF_005190385.1 Monodon monoceros
TGCTGTGGCCTCTCCCGTTGCGGAGCACAGGCTCCGGACGCGCAGGCTCAGCGGCCATGGCTCACGGGCACAGCCGCTCCGCGGCATGTGGGATCTTCCCAGACCGGGGCACGAACCCGTGTCCCCTGCATTGGCAGGCGGACTCTCAACCACTGTGCCACCAGGGAAGCCCCCTTTGCCTATTTTTTAATCAAGGTTATCTGGGGCTTTTTTGCTATCGAGACAGTATGATAAGCGAATGTAAAATATCTTATTCATAAACTTTTATATTGACTACATATTGAAGTGATAATATTTTAGGTATATTGGGTTAAATAAAATAAATTCTACTTGCTTTTTTTGCTTTTTTCATGTGGGTATTAAAACAATTTAAATTACAAATGTGGGACTTCCCTGGTGGTCTATTGGTTGAGAATCCGCCTTCCAATGCAGGGGACGCGGGTTTGATTTCTAGTCAGGGAACTAGGATCCCATATGCCGTGGGGCAACTAAGCCCGTGCGCCACAACTACAGAGCCCGTGCTCTCTGGAGCCCACACACCACAACTAGAGAGATGCCGGTGCACTGTAAGAAAGGATCAACGAAGGTCCTGCATGCTGCAACGAAGACCCGACGCAGCCAAAAATAAATAAATAAATAAATAAAATTATTTATTTATTTTTGGCTGCGTCGGGTCTTTGTTGCTGCGCACGGGCTTTCTCTAGTTGCGGTGAGCGGGGGCTACTCTTCGTTGTGGCGCGCGGGCTTCTCACTGCAGTGGCTTCTCTTGTGGAGCACGGGCTCTAGGCCCGCGGGCTTCCGTAGTTGTGGCTCGCAGGCTCTAGAGCACAGGCTCAGTTGTTGTGGCGCACGGGCTTAGTTGCTCTGAGGCATGTGGGATCTTCCCGGACCAGGGCTCAAACCCGTGTCCCCTGCATTGGCAGGCGATTCTTAACCACTGCCCCACCAGGGAAGCCCAAATAAATTTTTTTTAAGTATAAAAATACCCCAAAACATTACAAACGTGCATTTGTATCTCACATATTTCTTTCTATTGAACTGTGCTGATCTAGACTGAACCATTCCCCACTGCCCACTCTTCTGAGGGAAAACCCATGGGGAGATGTTATGGGGGAGACTCAGATGGAGAGGGATTGTGACATGTTGAGATAAGATCCATCCAGAATAGGCTGGAGATGGGGAGGGATGTGCAGGGGGATAGCTGTGCTGTTGAGGCTCCGGGAAGAGGGGAGTTTGGAGCAGGTATTTTCTCTTTCACATTCATATTTGTCTGTTCATGTGTCTGCCTCCCTAGAAGACTACGAGCTCCCTGAGATAAATAAGAGCTTGTTTTACTCATCTTCATATCTTCAGTGCCAAGCACAGTGCCCACCATAGAGTGAGCGCTTGAAAACAGGCACTGCGTTAAGGAATGAGGCAACGGATAGGATGGGGAGAGAATCCAGACAGCAGAGGATGGTGCTGAGATGCTGCCAGGCCCGCCTGGGTGGCTACAGCGCTTGGAATATTTGGAGATTTTAATTCTTAAATCTTTTAAATTATAATCTCCAGAGAACAGCCAGGCCAAACTCGTATATACTCCTTAGGAGCTGAAGACAACTGGGAACAGCCAGTGAGGACACCCCGAGGTCATTGCATCCAGCCTCCTGCCTCTTTGCTCCCTTCAAGGGAGCAGATTCCTCCCCCTCCTGCAGTCAGCCCTCTAGCTCTGGCCTGGTGCTTCCCCAGGTGTGCACATGTGCCTGGGGTAGAGTTCAGCAGGTTCAGCTACTCCTGTCTGGCACAGCTCTGCCTCCATCTCAAGCCAGGACCCCAATTCATGGATCAGCACCTTTCTCACACACCTCAAGTCTCGAGGTGGGGTCCAGTTCCCAGGTTCCCACAGGCCCTACCCTCAGCGAGCCTCTTCTGCCCAGCAGCAGGCAAGGTAGGGAGGCAGCAGGATCAGGGAGGGCTTGAGGATACAGAAAGGACCCCAGAGGAGCTCAGAGGGATGGATGATTAGTGCTGCGTGTTGAGAGCAGCCTATTGTGGAACTTAAGCACTGGGGTTCCGGAGCTGGAACGCCTGGGTTTAAATCTCAGCTTCTCCACTTGCTGTGTGTGACCTTGGGCGAGTTAGCTCACCGCTTTAGATCTTAGCTTCCTCACCTCGAAAATGGGCACAATACAGGTCCCCTGCCCATAGGGTGGTTCAGAGATTCCATGACTGAAAACAAATCAAGGACTTAGAACCATGCCTGGCACACGGTAAGCACTCAATGTTAGAAGTAGTCTAGCTCCCTCACTTCACATTTGGGGAAATGAGGCCCAAAGAAGAGTAATAGCTAGGCACAGTTAGTGAGGCAAAATGGTTTTGTATCATTCAGTTTTTTCTTTTAGTTTTTATTACGGAAATTTTTTAACATACAAAAATGAAGTAATAATATGATGAACTTATTACGAAGTAGGGTACTCATTACCCTATTTCAACAATTATCAGGCCACTGAGTTTCATCTATACCCCCAACATACCCCTGGTGGGTTATTTTTGGCTGCCCGTGCGCAGCATGCAGGATCTTAGTTCCCTAACCAGTGATCAAACCCCCACCCCCTGCAGTGGAAGCGTGGAGTCTTAACCAGTGGACGGCCAGGGAAGTCCACCCCTGGGTTCTTTTGAAGCAAATCTCAGCCATTATATCATTTCATCTGTAAACATTTCAGTATGTGTCTCTAAAAGAAAAGGACTTAAAAATAGCCACATTATCATTATTACTAAAATATTCACAATAATATGTCAATATCATCAAATATCCAATCACTGTTCAAATTCTCTAGTTGTCTCATTTCTAAAACAATTTGTTTAAATCAGAGTCCAAATAAAGTCTATATATGGCAAATGATTGCTGTCTCTTTTAAACTATAGGTTCCCCCTTTTCCTCTTTTTTTCCACCCCTTACAATATATTTGTTGAAGAAACCAGGTCATTTGTTCTGTAGAGTTTCCCACTGTCTGGAATTTTGTTGCACCCCTCTGTCTAGAGGCTCGATGTGATTCAGGTTCAACATGTGGGACAATAACCCCGTAGGCGGTGGTGTGTTCTTCCATCGCAGAGACAATGTGAGCAGTGCTGCTGGTCAGTTCTTCCCTCCAGTATTTCATTAGGGGTTGCAGAATAGTGAGATTCCATCTTCCTCCGCATTTAATAGCTAAAATTCCTTTTTTTATATAAATTTATTTATTTATTATTTATTTTTTTTGCTGTGTTGGGTCTTCGTTGCTGCACGCCGGCTTTCTCTAGCTGTGGTGAGCGGGGGCTACTCTTCCTTGCAGTGTGCAGCTTCTCATTGCTGTGGCTTCTCTTGCTGCAGAGCACGGGCTCTAGGCGCTCGGGCTTCAGTAGTTGTTGCACGCGGGCTCAGTAGTTGTGGCACTCAGGCTCAGTAGTTGTGACTCGAGGGCTCTAGAGCTCAGGCTCAGTAGTTGTGGCACACGGGCTTAGTTGCTCCGTGGCATGTGGGATCTTCCCAGACCAGGGCTCAAACCTGTGTCCCCTGCATTGGCAGGCAGATTCTTAACCACTGCGCCACCAGGGAAGTCCATGAACATTTCATAAAGCACTATCTTAATCCATAAAGCAGCAGTTCTCAAACATCTTTATGTCAGAACTCCTTTACGCTCTTAAAAATTATTGAGGAGTCCAAAGAGCTCTTGTTTATATAAATTGTAACTATCAACAGTCTTCATATTAGAAATTAAACTGCTAACTTTTAAAACACAACACATGAGCACAAGTTCCGTTAGCCGTCAGAGTGATGATGACATCCACGCCAAGCAGCCTCTGGAAAACACTGTACTCTCGTGAGAGAAGTAGCATGAAAAGGGCAAATGATGTCTAAGTTTTGTGGGACCTTAGTTCCCTGACCAGGGATTGAACCCAGGCCCTCAGCAGTGAAAGCTTGGAGTCCTAACCACTGGACCGCCAGGGAATTCCTGTCCTCAGGCCACATTTTGAGAACTGCTTCTAGGGAACAATGTAAAGAATTGGTATCATGCTCCCTACACATTATGCCTAGACTTATGAATATACAAATAAGAGTTTTAAGAGTTAGTCCTACAAAACATTCCTTGACTGTGGTGTGCAACTTTTGTGAATATTACACTAATTCATGAGTCCATGAAGAACCACAAATTGGAACATGAAGAGAAGCAAAAAAGCAGAGCTGCTTCTACGTGCTTTGTCATGTGTAAAGCCCAGAAATGCCTCTCACCCTCTCAGAGCTTCAGTTTCTTCTTCTGTGGCATGAGGATGATACCCATCTATGCTTCCACATCAGTTCTGTACATTGCTTGAGGGCGAGTCCTGCCCGAGTCCCCACGGTGTCCCCAGTGCAGTGCCTGGCCCAGAGCAGGTGCTCACTCAACATCGTCAGTGTGACCACTGGCCTCGCGGCTGTGCTGACCAAGGCTACTGTTACATGCACTTTGGAGTCAGGCAGGCTACTTGTGTGAGCTCGGAAGGCTTTTCTCCTGAGGTGGAAGGTCCACCATTTCCAAACCAAGAAGGCTGGCAAGGTTGCTAACTTCCCAAGGGCTCAGTTTCATCATCTATAAAAGGAAGTAACAACACTACTACCTATCTCACGTGGGAGAGGTTATCAATGGGATAATCTATGTAGAGCACTTGGCACCTGACACATAGAAAACACTTGAAATGTTAACTATTCACTCTACCAGGCAGGCAATTTCAATATGGGGCAGATAGATTTATTATAAATCAACTCCTAGCTTGGCGAGGGCAAGGACCGGGTCTCACGTACAGGTGAATTCTAGAACTGTGCTCCGTGCCTGATACACAGCAGGTGCTCACCCAACAGGCGAATGAATGAACGAAGGGATGAACACAGAACAGAAGTTCTTTCTTATGGCTAAAGGGTTATACCTTCTGCCCACTGGCAGTGTGGAACCACCTAGCTCCTTCAACCGCTGAACATTGAGAATCACGTCCTTGCCTTCGTCCCCCATCCTCCGAGCTCCCGGCTCTGCCCTGTTGCTGAAAGTAAAAAGCAAATCACTTTTGAATCATTAGTTGACCCATTGATAATACCTCCCACTGCCCCTGGGTTCACTGAATTCTTCCAGGAATAATCAGAAAACTGACAAAATAGGATTTTCTCTCTACCGTTTAATGTAAATTAATGTTTATTCTTTTAAGTAATACATGTTCTTCATAGAAAAATAATTTTTAAACAGAAAACACATGACTAAGAAAGTCAAGCTAGGCTTCCCTGGTGGCGCAGTGGTTGGGAGTCCGCCTGCCAATGCAGGGGACGCGGGTTCGTGCCCCGGTCCGGGAGGATCCCACGTGCCGCGGAGCGGCTGGGCCCATGAGCCATGGCCGCTGAGCCTGCGCATCCAGAGCCTGTGCTCCGCTGAGACCGCGCGTCCGGGGCCTGTGCTCCGCAACGGGAGAGGCCACAACAGTGAGAGGCCCGCGTACTGCAAAAAAAAAAAAAAAGAAAAAAAAAAAGATAGTCAAGCTAATTCCACCAAGCAGAGAACTACCAGTAACATTTTAGCCTATCCATCTCCACTCATATATAAAGAGGGGGGTTATGAGTAACTTTTTTTTTTAACAAAATCAAGTTCTTATTGTGAATGTTTGTTTGTTTTTTTTCTGCTTAAGGTACTTTGAACGTCTTTCCATGTGACATTCTCTCCCACAGCTGCAGGGACACGAGTGCTGGACACGTGTGTGGTTTCCATTTTCTCTCCACTGTAAATAATACTGCCATCCTCATTCGTTACTTACTGTGCACACACACTGTGCACACTTGCAGGTTTACAGTAAATGAAATGAACACATTTTCAGTATTTGGTGGGATGGTGACCATTAATGGAGACTACTTCTTGCCCAGATTCTTACATGGCCTCCTAACTGGGGCCAGCCTGGTCTCCCCAGAACTCTTCATGATTCCTCCTTGTCCTACATGTGGTTTAACCTGGCATTCAGGCCGTCTGAAGGTCTGTGCCGGTCACCCTGGACACTGGCTACACTAACCCCACACTTTCCCACCTTCTTTGCTGACGGCTCCCTCAGCCTGTGACAGCCTCCAGGTGAGAGTTTGGGGGACATTTTTTCTTCTTTTTAAAAATATTTGTTTCCACACTTAACTATGACAAGCATGAACTACTTTTTAAATTGACATATAATTCATATAACATAAAATTCACCCTTTAAAAAAAGTGTACAATTCAGTGGTTTTTAGTATATTCACAAGGCTGTACCACCATCACCACCATCTAATTCTAGAACACTTTCATCACCCCCAAAAGAAGTCCCATACGCATTAGCAGTCACTCCCCATTCTCCCTCTCCCTGGGCCCTGGCAACCACTAATCTATATACTTGTTATCTCTGTGGATTTGCCTATTCAGGAAATTTCATATATGTGGAATCATAAAATAGGTGGTCTTTTGTGATTGCCTTTATTTCACTTAGCATAATGACTTCAAGGTTCATCCATATTGTAGCATGTGTCAGAATTTCCTTCCTTTTTAAGGCTGCATGAAATTTCACTGTGTGGATATACCACACTGTGTTTATCAATTCATCTGTTGATGGACACGTTGGTTGTTTCCACCTTTTGGCTATTGTGAATAATGCTGCTATGAATGTTGGTGTACAATCACCTGTCTGAGTCCTTGATTTCAATTCTTTTAGGTATGGAATGGAATTGCTGGATTGTATAGTAATTCTATGTTTAACTTTTTGAAGAACCACCACACTGTTTTCTACAACAATCTGTAGTCCCACCGGCTATGTATGAGGGTTTCAATTTCTTCACATCACTCTCAACACTTGTTATTGTCTGTGTTTTTTATTATAGTCATCTCAGTGGATGTGAAGTAGCAGCTTACTGTGGTTTTAATTTGTATTTTCCTAATAACTAATGATGTCGAGCACCTTTTCAACTGCTTTTGGCCATTTTCTATATATTTGTAGAGAAGTACCTATTCTCTCTCTCTCCATATTTTTAGAGAACTATCTATTCAAGTCCTCTTCCCATTTTAAATTGGGTTATTTGTCTTTTTATCGTTGAGTCCCAAGTATTCTTTACATATTTTGGATACCAGACTCTTATCAGATACATGATTTGCAAATATTGTCTTCCATTATATCAGCTGTGTTTTCAGTTTCTTGATAGCATCCTTGAAGCACAAAGTTTTTAATTTTGATGACATCCAATTTATTGTTATGTTTTCGTTGCTTGTGCTTTGTATGTCACATCTAAGAAACCGTCACCTAATCCAACATCAAGGAGACTTATCCCTATGTTTTCTTCTGATGGTTTTATAGTTTAACTCTTACATTTAGGTCTTTGATCATTTTGACTTAATTTTAGTATAGGGCTCCAAATTCATTCTTTTGCATGTAGATATCCTGTTGTCCCAGCATCATTGGTGGAAAAGATTATTATTTTCTCATTGAATTGTCCTGGCACCTTTGCTGAAAATCAGCTGTTCATAAATATATGGGGTTATTTCTGGACTGTCAAGTCTATTTCATTGATCTATAATATCTCCCTTATGCCAGCCCTACACAGCCTTGATACTTGATACAGAGTGCCACTACAGCTTTGCAGTGAGTTTAAATCAGGAAGTATGACTCCTCCAACTTCTTTGTTCTTCTTTTTCACAGAAGAAAAAAATATATATATATATATTATTATTAACAAAATCCTACATATTCAGTTCATTCCAACCCAAAAGCCACCTTCTCCAGGGAACTTTTCCCAGACTTTCTATTCAGGATCTGCCTTCCTCTGGACGTTTCCTTTGTATTTGTCTTACAGCATCTTGTACTCTTGTGAGGTTGCTGGGATCACCAATCTCACTGGAAGAAGAGCTCGTTGAAGGCAGGGGTTGTGTCTTATTTACTTGAAAATATACCCCATGCCTCCTGGCATGGAGCCTAAGACTACGGTACGGCTGAGTACATGCTGAATGAATGAATGAATGAATAAGTGCATAAATAAATGAATGGTATTGAGTCACTCATATAGTTCATATTCTGATCAGAACCTGGGCAAACATCCTTAACAAAGAAGGGCTTAGGAAATGCATTCATTAAATTCATAGTTACACTTCTATTGACAAGTATAGTCATGTATGTTTTCACCTGAGGTTTCCTTAGTTTATTATAGTCATTATAATGCTTATTAAGACGAGGAAAATGTGCCTGAATTAGTGGAGGAATTACGTGTGAATTGCACACTTAGGCATTTCACAGTCAGGCCCAACCTTAATCAATACTGTAACACAATGACAGGTCTTGTCAAAGCTTCAGACTTTGCTTAAACTAAAAGATTATTAGTCTTTGAATTAGTACTCCAAACAACTCTCTTAATTAATCTGCTAATGATTTTCTTTCTTTAGCGGGATTAGCCCTAATCGATTCTAATATATGCTCCCAGAGCTACATACACACATTGGCCCCTTAAACAGTCCAGCGGAGATCTCAGTTTGAGCTCCTGCCTTCAGTTGAGGTGTGGAGACAGCACACATGTGACTCTTCTGAGTCAGGGGGCCAAGTGCCGGGTCACACAGTAGGCCCAGAGCAGCTGGGCGGGACTAATTCTGCTTGGGAGGTAGGGAGGCATCAGGCCACCTCAGACTTTTGAACTGAGCCTGGAATCCTGCCCAGGATTCTGTCAGGTAGAGACAAGGACTAAAGGATTTTGGGCAGGGTGGAAAAGGTGTTCCAGGCAGATGGAACAGCTAGAGCAAAGGTGTGTTCACAGGCATACATTGTACCTATACACACATGTACACTCAGAAGCATCCTTCTCCCAAGAACAGGGCCAGTCAGAAACTGTCTGAAAGATGTCATTGTGTCCACCTGAGTCAGCCCACCATCCCAAAGTCCCACCGGGCTCTGGGTTCCAGCTGTCCTTTCCACCAGAGGTCCCTGAATGTCTGCCATGCCCAGCCTTCCTTCCCATCAGTGCAGGTCCTCTCTCTGGCACCAGGCTGGACATTCCCCTTGGGGTCCTTACTCACTGCAAACTCTGGCACTAATCCCTGAAGGCCCAGCGTGAACTGGGCCAGAGGTTCTTGGTCCTGATGAAGCTTGGGTGTCACTTTTCCACCCACCCCTGTTGGGGCCTTTGGCTGCCTGGTGGAGCCATGGGGGCAGAGAGAGCCTCCACAGCACTGTGGACTGGTGATGAGGGTATAGGTTTGTCCACTAATTAAAAGTGCTTAGCAACAGTCCCAATGTACTTTCTTCTGTCAATCAATGGCAAGTATTTATTGATCACATACCTTTTAAATTTCATAATTGACGTATTACTAACATATATTAAGATATACATGTCATTAGTATATAGCCTGATGCATTTTCACCAACGGAACACACCTGTGTAACCAGACCTGGATCAAGATACAGAACATGACCAGCAATCCAGAACTCCTCCCGTTCCCCTGTCAGTCACCACCTCCCCCGAGGATAACCAGCGTCCTGGCTTGTGACAGCAGAGATCAGTTTTGTCTGATTTTGTACTTTATATAGATGGAATCATAAAGTATGGACTCTCTTGGCACTTTTTCTTGAGCAAACAGATTGGTCAAAGATCTGAAGAGAGAAAGCCAAAGGGTGTTTGAAAGACTGGTCCTCCTGAGGAATAGGGAGTAAATCTCATGTATGGGGGTCTCTGCAGTCCGTCCGAGGGTAGAGAGGGCAGGTGGCCTGGTGGAAAGTGCTCTGATCTAGGACTCAGGGACTTGCGTTCAGATTTGATAACCGTCCACAGCTTGCTGTGCAACCTTGGAAAAATCTTTCCCTCTCTGGACCTCAGGTGCATCCTCTGCAGGGTTGGAGGGGAGAATAGTGTCCGGCCTTTTCCCCACCAAAGACACCTTCTGTTATCTATCCCCACTCCCATCACTGCCATGGAGGACATGCTTTGAAAAATGTTGCTGACGGAGCAGACCACATGTAAGTAATGATTAATTTGTTTCCCCATTTCTTGTTAACAGAAGACCTATGGAGCAGACTCAGATCTACAGCAGATAGCAAGCGTGCCAACCAGGGTTGGTAGAATTCCAGAAAGAAGCAGAGGCTCTTTATGGCTGAATTACTTGATGGCAACCTCGTGTCGGGGAAATGTTCAGAGCCTGATGCACCCATGGAATTATAGCGAATTACTTGAGAAGCCCCATCTCCGCCTTCATGCAGCCCTGGGTCCAGGAACCACCGACAAGCCACGCAGTCGCTAACTTCCCTTCCACCTCTGATAAGACAAGGGTCTGGGGGTGGGCCAGCTCCCAACTGGAGTGACCACAGAGTTGTGGAGTGTGGACCCCTCCCCTGAGTAGGGCCTCCTTCTCAACCTGACCTCAGCCCCCAACCCCACTGTGTGCCCTTTACTCCAGCAGGCCCCCTGCCCAGCCCCCTGCTGGACAAATCCTCCCGGGCCCAGGGTTGGCTCACGTTGCTCTGGGGGGACTATTTGGGAACTGCTGATGGAACTTGAATTCCTGGAGCACTGGTGATAATTGCCCCCTGCCACTCCAGGCAGCCGCCACCAGTGTGGGGATGTAACTCCAGTATTCTCTTCAGGGACAAGGCTTGCGGCCTCCTTCAGGGTCTGCCTCCTCCTCCAGTCTTAGCTGCTCAGAGCTCGGGCTCTGGGGTCTCACTCCCCTCCATGCACCCCCAAGAGCTTTCTACTTTTCAGCCCTGTCCCCGTTTCTGTCCATGACCAAGGATGGGATGAAGTCTGCTTGAGGAAAGGAATTGTGCTCGCTGTTGGGGAGAAGAACCACACACAGAATAAGTCAGAATCCATTTAGAGCTGAGGGCAGGGAGGGAATGAGCTTGGGGTGGGGAAGGATTTGGTCAAAGGGAACTTCTTGGTAAAGGGGACTCATGCATGGATGTGGGGGAGGAGGGGGCAGAGCTATACAGAATGAGGTGTGCTAGAGGGTGGCACACTGCAGACTGGACAGTCTCCATGCAGTGAGACAGTCTCCATGCATGCTCATATTCTGATCAGTATGAGGGTATGCGGGACCCCCAAGGGGTCACCTCTAGAGGGATGAAGTAACTGGAAATTCTCTAGGGTGATGAGTTGGGTGGGGGGAGAGGGATGCAACTAGGTAGGGGATGGGGAGTGGTGTGCTGAGAGCTTGGAACCTGATATGAAAACATCTAGAAGCCTTGGTTGGACATCTAGAAGCCTTGCCTGGGACAGATAACTAGATGGCCCATATAGAACAACCCATCAATCCAGCATATGTTCCATTTCACTGTCTTTGAGACAAGGTGCTGAGCCTTTGTACTATGAGGTGTAGAGGGAATTGCGGTGAGGCCTGAGGTATCACCTTGGGATAAAGAAGTGCTTGCCTGCTAGTCCATCTGGGTAGGCTTCTTCGTGTGTGTTTTTTTTTTTTTTTAATATTTATGTATTTATTTATTTGGCTGGGCCGGGTCTTAGTTGCGGCACGCAGGATCTTCGTTGCTGTGTGCGGGATCTTTAGTTGCAGCATGTGGGATCTTTAGTTGTGGCACGTGAACTCTTAGTTGTGGCATGCATGTGGGATCTAGTTCCCTGACCAGGGATCGAAGCCAGGCCCCCTGCATTGGGAGTGTGGAGTCTTAGCCACTGGACCACCAGGGAAATCCCTGGGTAGGCTTTTTGAAAGAGAAGTAATTTCTGGAACAGCATGACAGATTGTCTTGTTACAGGAAACCATTTGAGCATGTGTTGTGGGCTGGTGTAGCTGTAGGAAATAGGGGTGAATAGCTGTGACCCCTGCCCTCTGGGAGCTGACATCGTTGTGGAGAAGGCAGATCATGGAAAACTCAACCCAGTAAAGATATGGAGCTTGAGAAAGGCCCTGATGGGGGTGGGAGAGTGCCTAGATCCAGCTGTGTCTGAATTGCATTTTGACAGATGAACAGTTCTCCAAGGGGTGAAGCATGCACATACTCAGAGACTCAAAACATCCTGTGAGAATCTGATGAAAGTTATGGACCTTTTCTCAGAAACATACACACATGCTTCATGGATCTTGGAGTGGGAATCCCCAGAAAAAGCCCTGAGGCCAGCCAGAGCATGGCAGTGATCAAGGACATTGATCTCTGGGGCAGAGATGAATCCCAAGGAGAAGGACCCCAGCCAGGGCACAGCCTGCCCTCGGTAGTGGATGCCAAGGCGTGGTTCTGGTAACATGGCCAGACCGCTGGTGGGAGAGGGAACTGGGCTGCAGCAGGAGCTGGTTCCCTGAGACAGAGCTGTGTTGAGGGTATGGCCCAGGTGGCTGTGGGGTGATGGTGGCGAACACCTGAGAAGGTACTTGGTGGTATTTCGGATCATGAAGGTGGGGGTCATGGTTAGCGCAGCACGGTGTGGAGATCAAGAGCAGTGCTTTCAGAGTCTAGCCCACCTTTGTTTGAAACCCACGGATGGTTATCACCTCAAAGATGGCCTGGAACTCAGCCTTCAACAGTGATCTCTGGGGGGCTGGGAGATGTGGAGAGTCAGCATCACCCAGGGAGTTTCTCAAAGTATATGTGGTGCTCCCACTGTCACCACTACATAATTCAGACGATATGACATCTGGGAAGGTTGGCAATTGCATTGTGAAAAGCTTTCCAGGTAATTCTGATCCATCCCTGACATTTTGTCCTTCTCCCCCCAAAAAACTACCGAGAGAGGTCATTGAAAAAAGAACATGACCCTGTTCCTCTGAACTGATTAGACCAGCAGCAGCCCAGCTCAGCTCAATTCAACCAACTAGCCCATTCATTCAACATGTGTTTATCGCGCTTCTGCACAGGGCCAGGCCCTGGGCCAGGCATTGGAGACCCAAGACCCAGCTCTTGTACCAGCCATGGTGGGGGAAGACAAGCCAGAGAAGAGACATCACAGTGTTGTGACAGCTCTGTGATAAGGGAAGTCCCAAGTACTCCAGGAACACCCAGGAGGGGCAGTCTTGGGTCATCAGGGAAGGCTTCCCGGTAGTAGGCCAGGGCCAGGAGCCAGCCAGGAGGGTGGAGAAGAAGCCACCTGTGCACAGCCTAGAGGCAAGAGAGAGCAGAGGTGTTCAAGGAAGTACAAGTAATCCAGCATGGCCTGTGGAGTGAGAGAGGAGGCCGGAGCCACCAGGGGGTTGGAATTGATCCTGCAGGCAATGGGGAGGCACGCAGTGTTCTGAGGGAAATTTCTGGGGACCGAGGTTACCCTGGGGAATTGATGGGCCTGGAGAGAGAGGTCCCTGGGCTCATGGGTGGATCTGTTGTCTGCTCTGGGGATCTCAGCAAGAGATGCTGAAGGCCCAAATGAAGAGTGTCCATGGGGCCAGAGACCAGGGGCTGGAGTCTGCAGAAATGCCACCCCCGCCGTGGCTGACCCCTTCTGAGCGGCACGCGTATCCCCTCCACCCCACCCCCATGCAGCAGGGGGCTGCGGAGGGGATTGTTCTGCAAACCTTGTGTCTGGCCTCACCATCTGAGCTGTAAGTCCATGTGGCCGTCCAGCCTTCCCCTGTGCCGCTTCCTCTTCCCTCTCTCCCTCTCCAGTCTTTCCAGAATCCTACGACGAAATCCTTCCTATTTCCTCAGCGTTGTCCTTAACACTTCCACCTCCTGGAAGCCCAGCCCTCCTCCCATATAAGGACATCCGCATCTGTGCTGTTCGTGAAGCTGTCCAGTTCCAAAGGCTTTCGCGTCCCCATTTCCCTCAGTCACTCCCACAGCCACAGCCTGGAGGCTGTCTTTCCTGAAACACCTGAACTGTTCAAAGCTTCAACCCTCCACTTGCTGGCCACGGCCCTCTGTGCTCCGGATGACTCCCTTCTTCCCGACTGCCCGTCCCAGGCTCCCACCCACCTAGACCTCCAGCCCCCCGCCCTGCCTCTACCTTCCCCACACACCCAAGACCCTCTGGCCTCCACACCCTGCCCTGCCTGTGTCCCCACCCGCTGCCCGTCGCACCCACCCAGCACCCCCTGGGCCAGTAGAGCTGGTTGTCTTCTTGGCTGCCACCCTGGGCTGCTAAACCACCATGGAGACCGTGGCCTCTTACCTCAGACAGGCCCTGTCCACTGCCCGCACCGGCCCTCTGTCTGCTCTGCACTGCAGCTCTTTCAAACCCGCTCTGGTCCCCTCTGGCCTCTACCTCTCCCCGTCTCCTCATTCACAGCTGACCTTCCTCTTCATTCACAAAGAAAGCAGAGGCCCTAAGATGGGCGCCGCCTCGGGTTCCTGCTCCCCCAGCTGCACACTGCAACAGCACGCACGCCCCAGCTTTCTTCCTCCTGAAGCATGGACCTCCCCGCTCGCGCACAGGACCAGCCTGGGGTCTGGGGCCCAGCTCCGCCCTCATCCTTGGGCATGGAGGTCTCTGTCATCCCCTCCCTCGTCCCTCTCTCCAGCTGCCCACTTCCCCCCAGCTCCTCCCATAATCATGGAAACCCCCTCTGTCCTCCCCTCCTGCCACACCTCCCCTTCAGTCCCCACACTGCCTCTCTTACCCACCCCAGAAGCACCTCAACATCATTTCTCCCCAACCTACCTCTCCTCCAGTGCTCCCCAGCTTGGTAAAGGCAGCAAGACCCAACCAACTCCACACCCAGAGTCATTCTGTACCCCTCCCTCCCTTGAGCCCACATTCCAGCGCCCACTGAGTCCCCTCCAGGCTCCTCTTTAATATCCTCAGAACCCATCATTATGCTTCTGCGATGTGCCAGGCTCCTCCCATGCCAGTGCTTGGCCCATTACTCGTTCGGGTATTTGCTCAATACGCATTTCGTGGAAAGCTCATCCTGTGCAGCACTGACTTGACGCAAGTTCCAACTCGGACAGTGGCCCCATGTGGCGCCTGACTCCTGACCCCGATACTAGTAACTGACCTGACCAACTCTCTCACCCCTCCTGAGCTGCCTGAGAGTTTGGCTGCTTCTCCTCATGCTGCCACCCTGTTCCTGGTGGCCTCATCCTGCCACCCTGTCAAGTGGCGATTATGATGGGGCCTCGTGGTGGTTATGGAGGCTCGGTGGTGGCAGTGGCAGTGATAGGAAAACCATCTGAGATGGGGTTGGTGGGGATAGTGACCCTATTAGAATTCCCTTAGGGACATTTACTGATTTATGCACTCAGTAAATATTTATTGAGCATCTACAATGTGCCAGGTACTGAGCTAGGCCCTAGGGATACATCAAGGAGCAAAAACACATAGGTTCCCCCCTCTCTCCAGGAGCTTACAGTTTAGTGAGGGAGATATTCATCATATAAATGTCATGATTATGACGAAGACAAGTGCCTCACCAGGGTGGCACATGGTGCTCAAGTATGTTATAGGGGGGCTTGGTCCTCTCTGAGGAAGTGATGGTGAAGCTGAGATCTGAAGGATGAAGATGTGTTAACTGGGAGAAGAGAAAAGTGATGAGCAGCCCAGGTAGAAGGACCAGCATGTGCAAAGGCCCTGGGGGGAAGCAGAGGCAATGCATGGGACAGGAAGTCCCACACAGAACACACTTTTGGTTTTTTTTGTTTTGTTTTTTGCGGTACGCGGGCCTCACTGTTGTGGCCTCTCCCGTTGCGGAGCACAGGCTCCAGACGTGCAGGCCCAGCGGCCATGGCTCACGGGCCTAGCGGCTCCGCGGCATGTAGGATCTTCCCAGACCGGGGCACGAACCCGTGTCCCCTGCATCGGCAGGCGGACTCTCAACCACTGCGCCACCAGGGAAGCCCCACACTTTTGTTTTTTAATCGTAAAATAACATAACAAAAAATTCACCATTCGGACTTCCCTGGTGGCGCAGTGGTTAAGAATCCGCCCACCAAAGCACGGGACGTGGGTTCGAGCCCTGGTCCGGGAAGATCCCACATGTCGCAGAGCACCTAAGCCCGTGTGCCACAACTACTGAGCCTGTGCTCTAGAGCCCACGAGCCACAACTACTGAGCCCGTGTGCCGCAACTACTGAAGCCCACGCGCCTAGAGCCCATGCTCTGCAACAAGAGAAGCCACTGAAATGAGAAACCCGCACACCGCAACGGGAGAGTCGCCCCCGCTCGCTGCAACTAGAGAAAGCCTGCACGCAGCAGCAGCAGCCGCGAAGACCCAACGCAGCCAAAAATAAATTAATTAATTAAAAAAAAATTCACCATTCGACTGTCTCAAAGTGTACAACTGAGTGGCATTTAGTAAATTCAAAATGTTGTGCAACCACCAGTCTCTTGTTCCAGAACATTTCACCGCCCCAAAAGTAAACCCTGTACCCATTAAGCAATCACTCTCCACTCCGCAGCCCCTGGCAACCACTCATCTACTTTCTGTCTCTACAGATTTGCCTATTCCGGACATTCCATATAAATGGAATCACACACTTCGTGATCTTTTGTGCCTGGCTTCTTTCACTCAGCGTAACATGTACAAGTTTCGTCCATGTTGCAGCAGGTATCAGTACTTCATTCCTTGCTATGGCTAAATCATATTCCATTGTATGGATATACTGCATTTTGTTTATCCATTCATCTGTTAATGGCCATTTGGGTCGTTTCCACCTTTTGGCTATTGTGGATCACGTTGCTACGAACATGTGTGTCCAAGTTTCTGTTCGAACACCTGACTCTTCAACTCTTTTGGGTCTAAACCCAGGAGTGGAACTTTGGGGTCATATGGTAACTCTGTGTTTAACTTTTTGAGGAAGAGCACACACTTCTTATTACATTCGTCTGACATGACAAATTCAAGCTGTGGTGGTAAGACAGGGGTGAAAGTAACATGGGAGAGTAAGCACTGTTATTTTCCAATATTGACAGCTTCTTTCCATCTCTTTTCAGGTTGCTTAAAGTGGAGGAGAACAGGCAGAGAGGCGCCGTCTAATTAACTGCCCATACGGTCAGCCCTGCCAAGTCAAGGATCTCGGTCTGTTTTTTCCCTGACGTATCTCAGAGCCTAAAACGCTGCTTGGCACATGACTGGTACTCAATAACTATTTGTTGCATGAATAATTAAATACAGTGAACTGCTTTAACTGCCCTAAAACCCTGAGAAAACAGACATTCATCAGCTAGAACCAAGCATGAGGAGCCCACGTTGCAGCCCAAGGCGGGTGGTTGGGTGAAGAAGGGATTGTCCAGAACCACAAGCCCTCAGCCCCTGGGGAAACCTCAGCTGGTATTTTTGAACACTTGCCATGTGCAGGTACTTTTACATTTGTTTGCCAGGAAGCTTGGAAAGCCTGAGTGGCTTTGGACTCCACAGACAGGCCACCTACGAGGTGGACCCAGAATCCACCCCAGGCCGCTGGACATAAGGTCTTGCTCCCTTGGTGCGCACAGTGGTCCCTCTGTCCCAAGGCCAACGTTCATCCCTGAGCAGGCCCGGGGCTGTGGTCAGCTGGGGGGACTCCCAAGGGTGTCTCAGGATGGCCACAGAGAGCACTCAGTTCTCCCTTCCCCCAGCTGAGGCTGGAGGGAGGAGGGAAGGATGGCAGCAGGGCGTGTGAATTGGAGACTGATATTGAATTGCAGCAAAAGGAGCAGAGGATTAGGTGCCCCACCTGGACCCACCCCGGGAGAATACCAAGACCTGGACCGGCTCTCACGAGAAGCTGGCAGGCCCAGTACCAGGCAGAATCGTGGTTGGATGAGCAGGAGTCATGAGGCAGGTGGCTGGGCCCACGGGCCGGAAGGTACCATTGGTTTGGCTGAGGCCTTCCTCTCCCGGGTCCTCCACCCCCAGGCTGGGCATCCTGCATTCACAGAGTTCTTCTTGAGTTCTGGGGGCAGAGCTGGGGGATCAGAGCCAGGCTGAGATGTTATCCCAGGCCCCTGCCTTCAGGGAGAGCAGGGAGAAGGGGGATAGGAACACACGCAAATACCCAGGATTCTGGGGAGTAGGGTGGAGAAGCTGCCTTGATCGAGTAAGTCTGGGAAGGCTTCCTGGAGGAGGATGAAGGGTGTGGGACTGAGTCGGGATCCAGGAAGATCTGAATTTGAATTATGGCTTAGCTACTTCCTAGCTGTTTGACCTGGGGCAGACAGTTCGTTCTACAAACATTTTTATGAGTGTCTACACCAGGCCAATCACGTATTAAGCATTGGGACTACAAAGATGAATTCGATACAGTTCCTGTTCTCGGAGCTTGACCAAATCATCCTGGACGGCATGATCTGTGATGTCACAGAGGTGAAGCAGAGCATTGTGGGGCGGGGGCAGAGGAAGTGGCAGCAAGCTTAATGTTCTTGAACCTCCCTTACTCTATTCTGTACAATGGGGTTGGTGCCCACTTGCTCACATAGCTGAGATGACTGGTTGAGAGAAGCCGTGTGAGCCTAGCTCGGTGCCTCGCACACTGGATGGGCGGGTCAGTCCTCGAGGAGAGGTATGAGGCTGACAGAGGCCGAGGTCTGGGAGGGACACGAGGGGGTGTGACGCCAGGGTAGGAGGAAGGCAGGCATGACGACGTGCTGGTGGGGAGAGGGGCCCTGCCCAGAGCCCAAACAGGGCCCTGCAGGTCCCCCAATCGCTGGAGCCATGGATGCTGGAGACAGGCACCATGGAGCCAGGGTGGCTTAGCTGCAGCTATTCTGCGTGGGAAGTCAAACAGGTTTGGGTGACCTTTGCAAGCAAGGCACTGCCCACAACACTTTCAGCTCGTTACTACTCCCTAATCTGGCAATGACCCCAGCACGGCCTGTCCCTGGCATTCTCCACTCCTCTCTCTCCCTGTAGGACAGAGACAGCAGCTCTCCCGGGTCTGCTGGCAAACCCTTCCCCCTCTGCCCTCCAGCCCTGCAGGGAGGACCCCCCCCCCCCCCCCAGGGAGGGTGGTACCAAGGCACCCTTGGTTCTTTGGGGCCTCCAGCCTGGCCAGCCTTCCCCTGATGTGCCGGGGGAGGCAGCCGGGGAGTGGGAGGAATTCAGTCAAGGGAGGAGCAGTAGGTTCTCCTCCTGGCTGGTCTCCCCTTCTGCTAGCGCCCACAATGGCTCCCAGATGCCCAGCTATGCAGCAGCTTTATTAACATGCCTGCCGGGCTTCATGCGGCAGAGCTGTATGCAACCCCATTCGTCAGCTTCTCCAGCCCTCATCCTGGTTCGCCAGCTCCTGCCACAGCTTCCCCGGTGTTTGCTCAGCCTTCATCGGACTCCTCCAAGAGCTCGGGAACTCACTACCTCACCAGGCAGGGCTATTATTAGAAAGGTCTCCCTGCCCCTGTGCCCCTTATTCACACCTGATCCTCTTAAATGAGAATACGCTTGTTCCTGACCCCTCCTCACCCCACCAATGCTCTCTTCCCCTTTGAGAAAGCTATTTTCAGCCAGGATCAAAAACAGTGTTTTGCAAACTATGAGTGGCGACCCATTAATGGGCCATGAAATCAGTTGAGTAGTTGTTACCTAAATGAGTTTTTTTAGTGAAATAGAGTAGAGGAATTTAAAACATCACATTTAGGAAATATTGCTTTGTGAAATGTTAGTTTTAGTTATCTGTCTCTTTCTATCTATTGAGATAATGTTTATGGGTTAGGATATAAAATGTATTTCTTCCTGCAGGTCTCAGTTACAAAGGTTTGAAAGTCACTTGCCTGGAGGAAGAGTTAGCCACGAGAAAATGGTGGTGACACCTGTCCCAGGCAGATGGAACAATGCGTATCAGGGCCCCAAAATGAAGGAGCTGGTCTGGCCTTGTCTTACGGGCAGTGGGAGCCGTAGGGTGGTCAGGTAAGGTCCCATCTTCTTCATCTCTGGGTCCCACCGCACGGGCGCGAGGGAAATGGCAGGAAGCTGTCTCTGTGTCTCCCCAGGAGCTTGATCCTGTGACCTTCCTGCCTCTACCTGGGCCTCCGCTGTCAGGACTGCTTGGCCTTTGAGGACGAAGTCTGCCAACCATGGGGGCAAAAGCCTGAATTTCTGAATCAGACAGATATGTATTTATAGCTTGTCTCAGCTCTTTACCAGCCTTGCGATCTCAGGCAACTTTCATAACCTCTCTGTGCCTCAGTTTCCTCCAGTGTTAAATGAGGCTAAGAAGACTCATCCCCAAAAGTCCTTGTGAGAATTTAGTTTGAAACCCAGACGTTCCCAGGCCTTCAGTCCTCTGGGTTCCCTCTTTGCTTTCACATAGAATAGGGTTGTCATATTTAGCAAATAAAAATACAGGATACCCAGTTAGATTTCAATTTTAGATAATGAGTAATTTTTCAATATGAGTGTGCTCCAAATATCGCTTTGAATATACTTACGCTAAACAATTTGTTATTTCTCTGAAATTCAAATGTACCTGGGCATCCTGCGTTTTATCTGGCAACCCGACATAGAAATCCAAAGGTTCGCATTCCATCCCAGAACTGCGTGGATCTGACACCCTACAATACTTTTCAGGCTTCCTGAAGGGGGCAGAGCCGCAGTCTCCCAACCCCTCCTGCCAGCTGCTGCCTGGGGTTGCTCGTTTCACTCTGTCCCACTTCGCCCGACTGCAGATCTGCCCTGTCCCTTCTCCCTCCTTCCCCAGAGTTCCAGCCTCATGGGCTGGGGTGTGTGACCCACTTTTACCGACCTCGTGGGGAGAATGGAGGGCACTTGCAGCTCGGCTCAGAGCAGGAAAAACACCTCACGTCATCTGTCAGACAGCACTGGTCCTGAATTCTGTCACTGTGCTCCCACATGGGGCACCCTCACTGGCCCAGCTCCCCACAGACACCCTCCTCCTACCTCTGCTTTTCCAGAGTCTAAGCCCCCTCCTTCAAGCCACCAGCAAACAACACACAAATCACCACTTCTTTAGTATACAGAGTCCTTTAGCCTTCTTTCTCATTTCTTTCCTATCTTGATTATTTCACAGGGTGGGTATGAGGTAGGGATTCACTTTCACAACTAAAAAGTCCTCTTAGAGTCAGACTCCTGAGACTTCCCTGGCGGTCAAGTGGTTAGGACTGGGTGCTTCCACTGCAGGGGACACGGGTTCAATCCCTGGTCCGGGAAGATCTCACATGCCGTGGAGCAACTAAGCCCGTGGGCCACAACTACTGAGCCCGCGCTCTAGAGCCCACAAACCACAACTACTGAGCCTGCGCATTGCAATTACTGAAGCCCACGAGCCTAGAGACTGGGCTCCGCAACAAGAGAAGCCACCACAATGAGAAGCCCGCGCACCGCAATGAAGAGTAGCCCCCGCTCGCCACAACAAGAGAAAAGCCCACGCGCAGCAATGAAGACCCAACGCAGCCCCCCAAAAAAAAAAAAAAAAAAAAAAAAAAAAAATTTAGCTCATAGGATTCCTGTGAAGATTAAGAGCATTAATACATGTAGGAATGTCTAAAGCAGTTCATGAGAGAGTGAGCACTAAATGAGCATTTAATATTATAAGTGCTATATTTCATCAGTTCTAAGGTGTACCTTTTCCCCTCATTCTAACGTCTTAACAATCATGGTGTCTTAACAGCAGCTGGGAGCAGTTGTCATTACCTGTGCATACTTAAACTTGGTCCGGTGAGTTTCATGCCTTCTCATTCCTACATCTGTTCTGTTTAATTGCTACTTAAAATGTCTTCAAAAAGTTACACTGTGGTTTAGCAGTTAAAGTTATTTTGCGTACAGAAGGACTTGGAAACAGAGCAGCCTGGCAAGAATTTGACATTAGTGAAGCAAATAGTTCTCACTGAAGAATGACCGCAAGTCTGTCTTTTCTTGTAAAACAACTGCCAAGTGTTTCATGGAACCTAAGAAAGGAAGAGTCCCACAAGCAGATGAAATTGTTATGTTTTACTACTGAGAAAAGTGCAAGATGATTGCCAGTCACATATGAAGCAAGAAAACGCCTGCAGAAGCTTACAGAAGGAGTATCAGAGGCTTGGAAAGAAATTCTGGAAACATAGCAAACAATCTTATAAGAAATGGTGGATCACTACACTGCAGAGAGGGCACAGAGGGTGATACTGTGTAGAGAGATATCAAGGACTCGACTCGGAATCGAAAAGGGATTTAGGAAAGTCGGACTCTGAATGTGAAGAAATTTTGGAACTATTTTAGCCAATTTGTTTTGCTTATAATTTCCTTTTTTTATGTGTGCATGAGTGACTTTTGACTAAAAGCTGATATCTACATAAATCCAAAAGACTTCTTTCAATATGTACAAAAACTGGGAAGAAAGAATTTTGGGGGCTGTTTTCCTCCACTGACTTTTAAAAATTATCTTTAACATAACATAAAACCTACCATCCTAACCATCTGTAAGTGCACAGTTCAGTGGTGTCAGGCACATTCACAGCGCTGTTCAACCATCATCTCACCATCCATCTCCTAGAAAGCATGTTTGTCACACTCCGTTATTAGTACATCACGCAGTTGATGGCACCTTGTTCCTCATAAGACACTGTGTCATGGTCACTGTAAACAAAATGCAACCTTCCCCCGGGGGAGCTCCTCGCCAGCCAGGAACCACAGCTGGAACCCTCCGGCTTCTCAGGAACACCTTCCACCCCGGCTCAAAGGTAAAGCACAGGGGACTGCCCTGGTGGTGCGGTGGTTAAGAATCCACCGGCCAGGGCTTGCCTGGTGGCGCAGTGGTTGAGAGTCCGTCTGCCGATGCAGGGGACACGGGTTCGTGCCCCGGTCCGGGAAGATCCCATATGCCGCGAAGCGGCCATGGCCGCTGAGCCTGCGCATCCGGAGCCTGTGCTCTGCAACGGGAGAGGCCACAGCAGTGAGAGGCCCGCGTACCGCAAAAAAAAAAAAAAAAGAAAAGAATCCACCGGCCAATGCAGGAGACACGGTTTCGAGCCCTGGTCCGGGAAGATCCCACATGCTGCGGAGCAACTAAGTCCGTGCGTCACAACTACTGAGCCTGCGCTCTAGAGCCCACGAGCCACAATTACGGAGCCCGCGTGCCACAACTACTGAAACCCACGCGCCTAGAGCCCGTGCTCCGCAACAAGAGAAGCCACCACAATGAGAAGCCTGCGCACCGCAACGAAGAGTAGCCCCCGTTTGCCGCAAATAGACAAAGCCTGCGTGCAGCAACGAAGACCCGACGCAGCCATAAATAAATAAATAAGGAAAAGCACAGCCCAAGTAGGGGCCCAGTCATGGTTGGTGCCCTCCCCTCCTTCCACACTTGGGTCCAGACCAGAAAGTGGGCAAGTCACAATCTCTCTGGCCTTCATGCTGTAATCTGTAAAGTGGGATCCATAGGCTAGATGACCTCTAAGATCCTGCTGGGTTCTAAATGTATGACCATGTGACTGAATGACCAACATACACATACACAAATTTGGGCTGGGGGTTAATGGGCTACAGAGAGAAGTCATGACACCGCTTTTGGGTATATCGGGAGGTAAGAGATTTTACACTTGACCAGGTTAGGGGAGATCCTGCCCAGAATCAAGGGTCAGTGGGCCACTTTCTCTCTCAAGATCATGAACACTTTGACCAAAGAGGAAAGACAAGAAAGGCTGTGTGGCCCATCCAAGGGCACACAGCAACACAAGGGGCTCCACTCTTCAGTCTCCAGTCACTCTCAGATTTCCATTCCTGGGACTGTGACTTGCCCAGGGACCTGCTGGACAGGAGATAGAGCAGGGCCCAGAGCCGGTCCTCTTAGTCACACTCTGAGCTTGACCCTGCCTTTTGGTCCCAGGAGAGGGAGCAGGGCTGGCGGGATTAGAGAAGTGCGATGGAATGGGGCGGGGGGGACTCCCAGACCTAAATGTCTCTAGACCTTGGGCCAGAGTGGCATTAATGGCAGGAGGTGGCATTGCCCAGATGCTGAGCTGAGTGGGCTCCGAGGCCGGAGGGTTGCTTATTGCAGCCTCCCTGAGCCTGCACAGCTCACTGCCCCACAGAAAATGTCCTCCCCCTGTGGCCTGGGTGGGTCTGAGCTCCAGGGTGTGCCTAGAGCCTGTCACAGCTTCTGGGGCCCTGACATGTGAGTTTGGGGAGTCGTGGTCTCCACCTCAGAGTATTAATAATGTTATTAATAACAGATGATACCAACTGATAGCTTGCTGTGGGCCAGGCGCAGCTCTGAGCACTTTCTATGCATGAATTCATTTACTCCAAACCCTAAGCCCATGTACGTTTATTATCCCTTTTAAATCACAGAGATGGACCACGGAATGGAAGCCCACAGCTTGCTTAGTTGACCCCAGGTTGACTCCATCACCCAAGGCCAGGGTCCCAATGCCTCTGAAATCACCCCCTGCCTCCAGGCTATGGGAACTACTATTTGGCTGGGGTTTCAGGGAGCGAGTGAAGCTTAATGACTTATGGGTGACTGACTGCAAGAAAGCAAGCACAGAAGATACACAAAACATTTGTGCCTTGGAAGGTTCACATCACATCAACCAGTTATTTTCCACTCCCTGCAAGAAAGAATAATTGGAGGTCAGACAGCAGGAAGAATTTCCCAATCACCAGAAGGGGTAGCATTGACAATGGTCTCATGGTCAGTTTTGTAAGGTGTTGCCCCTGCCTTGGCCAACAGTTTGAATCAGAGAGAGGGGTTTGGCGGTGCAATCCCCTAGAGAATCCCCCTAAGATGGGGGCGGTGGGGGCAGGGGAGGCCCTGGGGCAGCAGCCATGGGGTAACCAAGGGAACAAACACGGAAAACTAGGGGACGTCAGTCCTTATCTGGAGCTCATTAATGGGGAACATTATTCAGCTGTGAAGTCCAAGATGGGGTGATAGGCATGCTGCAGGCAGGGGTGGGGGGGGGCAGGAGGCAGCCATCGGGGAGAAGAGGTATTGGCCCAAAGTCCACCTCCATCTCACGTGTCCAAAACCAGGCTGGAAAAACCCTATAAATGCCCATGACCAGCCTCCCCAGAGACCCTGAGAGAGAAAGACGGAGAGAGAGAGAGAGCCGCAAGCTTCCCGTCCCTGAGACCACTGGGCTAGTCCACAGAAGTCTCCACAGCATGTGGGAACTCCGGTCCATAGCCTTCTCCAGGGCGGTGTTTGCAGAGTTCCTGGCCACACTCCTCTTCGTCTTCTTTGGCCTCGGCTCAGCCCTCAACTGGCCACAGGCCTTGCCCTCTGTACTGCAGATTGCCATGGCCTTTGGCCTGGCTATCGGTACCCTGGTGCAGGCTCTGGGTCACGTCAGCGGGGCCCACATCAACCCTGCCGTGACCGTGGCCTGCCTGGTGGGCTGCCATGTCTCCTTTCTCCGAGCTGCCTTCTATGTGGCTGCCCAGCTGCTGGGGGCCGTGGCCGGGGCCGCCCTGCTCTCTGAGATCACACCACCAGACATCCGGGGGGACCTGGCAGTCAATGCTGTGAGTAGCCAGAACTTTGTCCTTTCCACAGGGGCAGATCCGGGGGAGTCTCTTATAAAGGATGAGAGGGGAGGGACCAGATCTGGGTGAGGGTCTGGGTGGGGAGAGAGAGAGAGAGAGAGACAGAAAGAGAGGGAGGGTGGCCGTATGGGGGAGGGGCAGAAATTCGAGAGCCAGGAACACAGCTGCCATAGGAGAGTCAGGGTAGAGGGAACAGTAATGTCAGAGCAGAGGCTGGAATACACACGGGTCTACTGTACTTTCTGTCCTGAGCCTCTTGGAGGAAGAGCAGCATCAAGGTTTCTGTTGACTTGGTACCTGCATTACAGGGAGGGCTGCGCTAGGACTCAGCAGAGGACAGGGTCCCAGAGCAGACATGCTTTACGAGCTGGGAGGAACCTCAGAGGGCTAGTGCCCAGCATCTTCTCGAGGGAAGAAGACCCAGCATTTCTTCAGCATCTACTGTGTGCAGGCCTCACAGCAGGGGCTCCTCATGAGCCACAGCTTGATACCTCACACCAGCCTGAGAGGCAGGGATGAGAAGATCCAGTTCTTAAGGTCACGGAAGCTGAGGCTCAAAAAGGGGAAGTACCAGAGCCAGCCTTCAAACCCAGGCTTGACTGCAAAACCCAGGATCTTTCCACCCCACCAACGTCCCCTCCCTGAGCCACCACCTAAGCCTTGTTTTGCAAACAAGGAAACTGAGGCTCAGAGAAGGGAAGCGACAGTCTAAAAGTCCTACAGTTTGTCAATACCAGAATAGGCACCGGAACCCAGGACAAAGCTAAAGGGGCAAGGTCTCTCCAGACCTCAGAGAAGGTCCCCAGAGCCCATGAGCTAACTGCTGATTCCATGCACAGTGGCTAATCGGGAGCCTTGGGCACTTTGGGAGCTGAGGGTGACGCCGCAGCCCCTTCCCCCTCCCAACCCTCCCCCTCTCCCGGGTCTGTGAAAGGCCTGGGCATCTGAGGGCATGGGTGGGAAGGGACAGTCTTCCCTTCCCTTCCCTCAACACAGCTTTTGCTCCATCCCCCATCCCAAGCCAAGAAAGGCAAGTGCCTCTTTTGCGCCTCAGTCTCCTGCATTTCTTGGCCTTCTCTATCCCTGGGCCACTGGGTAAGAGCTCTGATGTCTCTGAAGGGTCCTGCACAGTCTCTGTGGCCATCCCCTCCTCGGCACAGGTGGCCTTCCTCATGCAAGGGGCAGGGGTATCCCAACTGGAGAACTCGTCTCTTCTTCAAAATGGAAAATATCATTAGGCTGGGGGCTCAAGGTGGAGAAAAGGCGAGAGTGGCCATGGTGGTGAACAGACTGAGAAATCTGACCATTTCCATTGAGAATGAAATTAGTTCAGTCTGCAGCAAGATGAGGTATAGTTAGACTGAGAGAGGAACTTCCTGAGAGCATGGCCAAGAAAGTCTCAAGAATGTGTGGTTGGGGAACCTCCTCTAATAGCAGGGCAATGGGAATGCTAAGGGGCCATGAGGACATGGCCTCCTGCTCTCCCATCATCTCACAGTTGACTAGGGCCCTCAGAAGAGAGGGGTCTGAGGAGGCCCCCCCCAAGTTACTGCTCAGCACTTACCATCTTGAGGGACTGGGGAGAACCTTCCTGGCTGGAATGGGGCAGCAGCGGGACTGACTTGTCCTGAGGCTAGTGAGAGCTAGTTGACCCCCATGGGTGTCCCAAGTGTCCTGTGAGGTCACTGGAAAAGCCAGTCTGTCCACCAAGAAGTTACCATTGATGCACATCTGCTTCGTGCTAGGCCAGATTTCATCTCATTCTAGGTACAACACTGTAAGGTGAATTCTGTGATTCTCCACCCTGAGTGGTAAACTGAGGTTCAGCATTTAATTGGCTCAAATCACAGAACCAGTGTCAGCACCTGGAAGTGGACCCAGAGCTGTCTGACACCAAACCCACATCCACAGTGTTTCCCTTAGATCCACTGTTTACCAGTGGGAATGGAGCTGGGGTTCTGCCCTTGTCATTTCTGATTCTCAGACAGTCCTCCAGGATCCATTCTATTATCCCAATTTTACAGAAAGACAAACTGAGGCTGAAATAAGTAGGGCCCCACAGCAAGTCAAAAGCTCCAAAGTGTCTGCCTTCAAAGCTCTTCACTGCCGCCCACTATAGGCTCTGACATTGGAAGACCTGGAGGGCAGGGGGGAATGGGGGGTGGTTGAAGTTAGACTCTAGAGAGACCCAAGGGTGCCAGCTTGAGGGCTAGGACCCGGGGCTGGGGTTCAGGGCCTGGAGAAGGATCGTGGGAGCTCAGAACTATCACAGCTCCGCCCAGTGCAGTGCCCAGAGAGGGCAGGAGGTAGGGCATAAGATGACAAAGCCCAGAAAGAAATCCAGCACTGGGTGGATGAAATCACCTCTTTGCTCAGCCCCAAGTTCTCTTGTTACCCAACGCAAGGTGTGCTGGGACCATGGGCACCCTACATGGGGTGAGGAGGCACCAAAGTACAGGGCTCCAGCACCCCAACCTCAACCTCTGGAGGATGTGCAGGGAGCCAATCCACAGGGCAAAATTGAGGCCTGAAATGCAGTATGGAACAGGCAAGGTCAAAGGGAACAGGCAAAGGTTAGAGGAAAGAGTTGCACAATGCAGTCACAGAGGGAAGGGGCACACTAGCGCCATCCCCAGAGCCAAGTCCCTAGATCCTGTTCCTGGGAGCCCCTTGACCACAGGAGGAAAGACCGCAGGCCTCTCGTTACACCAGTATCTTATGGCTTAAATAGAGAGGAAGGTCTTCCTATTACCTGGCCTAAAGCTTCCTGCTGCAATCAAAACCTCTTCCCTCCTTGTTCTTCAGGAAGCAGAAATTATGGATCTCAGCATCCTTTTCCTTTCACATTGCAGGCACACAACCCCAGCTCCCAAATCTAATGGGATATGGAGTCAGTTTCCCTACCTCTGGCCTGGGGACCGCAATCAGTTGTAGGGTCCATCCCCCTGCCTTTGTGCCATGGCCCAGGAAGAAGCCATCAGTAGTTTGGACTAAGGTGGCTGGTGAGCCCTGATGTTCTGGATTGCTGCCCGGAAGCCTATCCGGAGCTTTGACTGCAGGTGGGCAGGAAGATGGCCCCAGTGTGGGGAGCATGCTCAGTGTGTCCCCCCACCCCCTCTCTGTCCCCAGCTCAGCAACAACTCGACAGCTGGCCAGGCCGTTACTGTGGAGCTTTTCCTGACCCTGCAGCTGGTGCTCTGCATCTTCGCCTCCACGGATGAGCGCCGTGGAGACAACCTGGGTACCCCCGCCCTCTCCATTGGTTTCTCTGTGGTCCTGGGCCACCTCCTCGGGGTAGGTCATGGCCACTGGTTCCAGCCTCCCTGGAGGGACAGACACACAGACCTACTGCAAGGAAACAGACACACAGACCACTCTAGAGACGGATACACAGAATGCCCAAAAGTGAGAGCCACAAAGACCCCAGAGGGACAGATACACAGAACTCCCAAGAGGGAAAGACACATGGACACACCCCAGAGGGTTTGACTCCCATATACCACAAAGGGACAGATATCACTCCAGCTTCAAATGAATAGCGAGCCCTGTAAATATAACATGAACTCCATTGTCCATCGCATGGATTCCCTTTAGGCTGAGGTCAAGGACTGGCGAGAAGCACAGAGACTCCCCCCCGCCCCTTCCTCACCTCCGTCCCCTCTCTGACCCCTGCCTCCCATTGCAGATCCATTACACTGGCTGCTCCATGAATCCTGCCCGCTCTCTGGCTCCAGCAGTGGTCACTGGCAAGTTTGACAACCACTGGGTAATGGCTGAAACCTCCCTGCCTTCCCCTCTCCCAGAAACCCATCTGGCTGGAAGAGCTTGGGGTGGGATCAGCAAACCCTCCACAGTCCTCCTCTTGGGGCCCCCGTGGAGTCTTGGGTCCACCCTTCAGGTCTGACGCCAAAGACTCTGTTTCCACATCTGTAAATGAGGATAAGAGCAGTTGTTGCTTTGGCTTTTTGTAAAGATTAAGCGAGGTAACTGGTGTAAAACAGATGACGCAGTGCCTTAGAACTCGATAAATGGCAATATTTATACTACATAACACATTTCTATTATTTAGCACTTATCTAGTACTTAGTATGTGCCAGGACTTCTTCTAAGTGCTTTGCAAATATTGACTCATTTAGTTTTGCACAAGAACTCCAGAAATTACATCTTATTATAGCGAGGAAACAGGCACAGAGAGGGTAAGTAACTTGACCAAGTTCACCCGGGCAGTCGGCTCCAATTCGCACCATTAGCCCCAATTAACAAGTTTTCCCAATTGCTCACTAGTCGTTGATAACTACATGCATACGCGTTTGATTACCTTCACCGCGTGAGGCTCCCTTTCAACGGGAAGGGGGAGAGGAGCACTCGCGCGAGCCGCCCTCTCGCTCGCCCCCAGGTCTTCTGGGTCGGACCCTTGGTCGGCGCCATCCTGGCCTCCCTCCTCTACAACTACATCCTGTTCCCGCCCGCCAAGAGCCTGTCGGAGCGCCTGGCCGTGCTGAAGGGGCTGGAGCCCGACACTGACTGGGAGGAACGCGAGGTGCGGCGGCGGCAGTCGGTGGAGCTGCACTCGCCGCAGAGCCTGCCTCGGGGCAGCAAGGCCTGAGCGCCTGGGCCGGGCTCGAGGGAGCTCGGGGGAGCGCCCGCCAGCCCCGCCGGAGTCCCTCTCCCCAGGTGCAAAGCCGGCCCCCAGTGCAGAGTAGCTGCTTCCAGGACGTGCCGAGGCCAGGGCGGGGATAGCGGTGAGCGTGGCAGATCCCTTGCCTTGAGGCTGCGGGCAGCGAGTAGTCGAGTAGTCGACCCCGTGGCGCCTTGCAGGGAGCTGGGGACTTGGGCACCGAGCTGGGGAGGAAGGGCAGAGGAAGGCTCTGGAGAGCCTGCGCAGTGTACTGGGTGGGCTGCGGGGGACGGGGTCTGGGAATGGGGCATGAGGTTTTGAGCGTTCATCCCCCAGTGCCCCTCTGTCCCCAGGTGCAGGGTTGTTCATGCTCCTGAGTGTAAGCAGGTGTGCCTGTGGTGATGCAAGTGTGCAATGGCTGGCCACCTCTTACTCCCCTCTTGACCCCTCCCTCCCCCACCTGCAATAAATCCACTTCCTCTGCAGTGGATGAGTCCTTCCGGCCATTCATCCCCAGGAGCTCTAAGTGTGCTTCCCAGATGAAGGGAAGAGGAGGGTATGGAGGCCACTTTGAGAGAGCTGAAGGGGGGCACTGATATCCACCCCCTACCCTGCCCCTTCTGGAAAATTTCCCCAAGCGGCAGCACTGGGTCCTAAGACTTGCCAGGACCCATTGCTAGACGTAGTGAGGTATCAACCAGGGAACGTCTCCCGAAGTGGCCTTCGGCCGTGGCAGGGGCGGGGGGCGGGAGGTGGGGGGGGTGGCCAAGGACCTCCTTCCTGCCCTAAGAGGGGACCTCGCCCAGGGAGGCTCGCCCAGGGAGGAAGCAGGCATGTGCGTGTGTGCCTGCCGCACAAGTGTACATGCGTGCGACCTCATCTCCAGGGGGGGCTCCAGACTCCGAGATTAGCCTCCCACTGTGGCAAAGAAAACAAAAGGCCTTTGTAGGCCCCTGGCCTTTGTCTTGGGAGAGGGGGAGATTTGAAACTAGACACTTCTTGAAAGGAGACACTCAGTTTCACAAGTGAGTCCTCTCGCCCAGCACACACCTATGGCTGGCTGGGCAAGGCACTCAGGCACGCAACCACAGGCACCAGGCAACACACCTCCATCACCCATCTCACCGCCAGCCCCCCTCCCCAGGCAGCGCTCTTCTTCCTCTCTCTCCCTTCCACCCCCCAGCCCTGGTGCTCCCTCCCTTCTGGCTCCCACCAGAGCATCACTGTGCAGAGAGCACCCTAGTGCTCTCAGGACCAAAGAAGGGAGATGACTTGTCCAGGCAGAGGCAGGACTATGTCTAGAGCTGGGCTTCTAAATTTCCAGGCCAATGCAATGGTTCTCAAATGAGATTAACTAGGATTAAGTGAGATGATGCATGTAAAGATGCTGTGTGAACTGTATTCCTCATACCATTATCATGCATTATTGGGATCATTTCATTATTTCTGATTCCTGGGGGGAGAATGCAGAAGGGGCCTGACCTTTGGCCTCCTTTATATCCTTTAGTTGGTGGTCAAAGCAAAGGAGAGCCCTGGGGCCCCAAGGTGCAGGCAGGAGATGGGTTTGGGGCTGGCCCCATCTGGTCCAGCCCCTTAACCTCTCCCAACCCTGAGCACACACTGGCTGTTCTCCCCTCCCCTCTCCCCACCACCCAGACCGTCCATTCTACCCTCCCTCTCCAGCCTGCTGCATAGCTAACCTAAGAATCACACCTTGAGCCCCCTTCTCTATGCTCTGTTGCCTCCATGCTTTCAAGGGTTTTATCTGTGTCTGTCCCACACTGCACCAAGCACCACTGTGCACAAGTTTCCAGCCCCTTTGGGCCCTCCACTCCCTTCAGAGACTGACTGTGTATGAGGAGCACATCTCTGTAATTATGCCCACTACCTCCTCCATGCTCTTGTCTGTCTTCCTTGACCAAACCTCCCTTCGGGTTAGAAGGTCATAGGTGCTATGGAGATGATTCTCCCAATCCCCGACAGCTGATGGCAGTCGCTTAGCCTCACTACCGGGGGAGGCGTTGAGTCAGAGACCAAAGCGACTTCTGGGGCTGTACTCCTGGCAGTTGAGTGTCTTTGCTCTGGAAGTTCAAGGGCAGCACGGCACTGAGCTGTGAGCCAAGCCTGGATGTGTCTCAGGTATTTCATCCTCACCTCACCTCTACCCAACAGATCCCTCTAGATGTTGCCAAGAATTTCTCTCTAGTCTGTTCTTCTTCCAAGATTGCATCTTCCCCCCAAACTAAATGTGAGATCCCCACCACTTCCAGCCCCGATTGCCCAGTTTGGGGCCACTGAGGTCAGAGGTCAAAGCAGGATTCAAGTGATGGGGGTGGAAGGGAACTGACACCTATTAAGCATCTCTTGTGTCCCAATTTCTGTGCTGGGTGCTTTACCTGCGTTAGCTCATCTAATCCTCCTAAAACTTCAGGCAGGTTAGGGAAGGACAGCAGCCAGCAGTCATGCTGGGTTTTACTTTTTCCAAAGCACTCCCTTATCATCTCCTGTAATTATCTCCCAATCCCTTGAGACAGGGCAAGCAAATACTGTCCTTCCCATTTTAGGCTGAGGCTAAAAGACTGGCCTAAAGTTACACAGCTGTATATAGAGCTAAGACTTGAACTCAGGACTTCTTATGCAAAATCTCATGATCTTTCCACTCAGAAGTCAGACGAGACGAGGTCTGTACCGAGGCCAATCCTAGGCCCCTCCTGGGAGCCCCTGGCAGAAACCAGCGCACACAACCCAGCCTGTCCAGCCCAGCCTGCTACCTTGTGGTAGACATGGGGCCTTGGGGAGGGCCGTGGTCAGGGAGGGAGAAAATGACAAAGGCACGAGCTGGTTTCTGCCCTTGAAGAGCACCCAGTGTGGAGGAGGGTGGATGTCAAACACACGCCAAACCAGACAGAGGCAGGGAAGCATGGAGGCAGATGAACAGACCTTCAGGTCCCCAAGCTGGAGACTGAGAGGATTCTGAGCTGAGGGCAGGAGTGGCTGACCATGGGGTCCCAGCTGCCTCCACCTCCACGCTCCCACTTTGTGCCAGATGACTTTGCACCTGCACATGTTGCTTCCATATTGTTTTGTATCTTTTAAGCTGTGATTCTGTATCTAGGCAGTGCCTCCCAGCTAGACTGTGAACCCGTTGGGGGCAGGGCTCCTTCCGTTTTTTGGATGGCACCCTCCTATCTTCCCTCCGCACACAGTAAACACTCAATAAATGCTCATTTGTCAATAAATGCTGTTTCTTTCACAACTTAGAAACGGTCCGTGCAGTCCAAGGTGCCAGAAGACAGACTGGGGTCTGTGGCATGTCATGAGCTTCCCAGAGCTGCTGCTAGGGATGGTGCAGAGGGGATTTCAGTGCTGAATCAGCTCAGCTAGGAGAACTCTGGTGGCCAGTTCCCCCTGTCAGCCTGGCCAAAATGTGCATGCTGGGCTCTGTCACCCAGGTGGCACCACAGGGAGGCCACCAGGACATGGGCCGGCTGTGGGTCCTCCAGAGAGAGCGAAGGACAGCCCCTTTCGGTGCCCTCGTGCTGGCTGTAGCACCATGTTGGGAAGTCAGGGCAGGGACCCTAGGGTCTAGGACAATGCCTAACACTCAACATGTCCAAAACTGGCCTTCTGCTCGTCTCCCCAAACCTGCTTCTGCCACAGTCCTCCCCATCCCAACTGATGGCAACTCCATCTCTCCAACTGCTCCGGCCAAAAGGCTTGAGTCATCTTTGACTCCTTCTCACACCCAGCCCTGACTCCACCAGGGAGCCCTGTCAGTTCTACCTCCAAGGGATCCAGATCCCATCGCTCTCACCTTCAGCACCTGCACTCAGCGCCAGGCCACGCCTCCCCGCTTCCATTCCTGCCCCTCCCATCTCTTCTCTATACATCAACAGAGGCGTTTGTGTTAAAACTCTGTCAGCCCGTGCTAGTCCCCGCGCAGTGACTCCCTCGCTCTTTCGAGTGAAGCCTGCGGTCCTTCAGGTGACACACAAGGTCTGCCCACTGCTGCCACTCTCCGCCCTCCCTTTCTCCTGCTTCAGCAACACGGGCTGCTCCCTCTGCCTGGAAGGTTCTTCCCCAGATACGTGCACGGTTCTTTCCCTCTCCTCTTGAAACCACGCAGGACCCTGTGGGGCTCCTGGGCACAAAAGCCTTTCTGTGTCCCCTTCTCTGAGTTCCAAAGGGCAGGTTCAAACAGTTGCTAATCAGGGAAGGGAGGGGATATGGAGACAAGGAAGAAGCAGTCAAGAAACAGTAGTACAGCCTTGGGGGCAGGGTCCTGGTTCCCCCTCAAGGGATATATACATAATGTTATCTTTGAGCTCTTCTGAAGAACTAAAACCCTCACCAAATGGAAGATGTGATGAAGCACTCTTCATTCCAGGGAAGGTCACAGTTCGCCCATCATAACCTGACACCAGATGATCTCTGGATTGAAGGAATGCGGTCCCTGCAGGTACCCTGATCCTTATCGGCAACCCTGCCCCTGGACTATAAGACGCCTCACAGGCCCCCCCCAGGGTGGAACACACAGTTTTGAGGGCATTAGCCTACTGTGTCCCCCTTTACCTGGCAAAACAATAGAGCTATTCTTTTCTACTTCACCCAAAACTCTGTCTCTGAGATGTAATTTGATGCTGGGGTACAGACGCCAGATTCGGCTTCACTCTTCAAGTCTTTGCTCAGATGTCACCTTCTCAATAAGACCCACATGACAACCATTTAAAATGCAAAGAACCAGTTTCCCATAACATATTCTATTTTTCCATAGCACTTAACCACATTCTATTGTACTATATAATTTCAATATGTCCACTGTTTATCGTCTGTCTCCTTTCACTAGAATATTAGCTCCACAACGCAGAGACGTTGTCTGCTGGCTCATGGCTATATCCCCAGTGCCTAGAACAGTGCCTGGTACATAGTAAGTGCTCAGTAAGTCTTTGTGGAATGAATGAATGACCCTTCCCCAAACCTGGGGATATGTGGAGTCCTGGCAGCATCACCCACTGCCAATTACCCTACCATTTCTACCCTCAGCCAGAAACTGCTCCCAAAGAACCAAGGGGGCCCATTATCAGGAGAGGAAGAAGGGGTTCCCCCCGAGAGATTCTAACTTTCTGTGCCACACATGGGAAGATCCATCTCCCGGCCCAGAGTGGTCCCAGGGAAGCATTCCTCTGGGTCTGTGGCAGGGAAGGGTCCAAGTGCTCAGGGCAAAGATAATTCCAGCATATAGGCGCTCTTGTGACAACCTGGGGACAGAGTAACCCTGATGGTTAGAGAGAGGCAGAAGGGCTTTAAGCACAGGCCTAGGAGATGTAACCAGCTGCCCCCACTTGAGCAATCTGGACAGACATGGTCTCCTTCTTCAGCCACACCAGGCCACTTCTGACGACGCCGTGGGTCCCATCTCAGGTCATGTGTGACCCTGGGCAAGGCAGAACCTCTCAGTCTGATCTTCCTCACAGGTAGCTCGGAATTTAATCACACAGTAGAGGCCAAAGCCATTTGTTGGCTATAAAGGACTGGTCTCAAATCCTCAAGTAGGAGCTTCCTTCCCCTGGTGACACTGCCGAGTCCTTCCCACTCCACGTGTGGATTCACAACAGTGCCTGAAGAGAGAGGATGAAAAAGAAGGTGGAAGGGGGCAGACTGGAGGCAAGTTCAGCAGTGAAAGGGCTTAGTCCCCAAAGGCCTCTGGGGTCATGAGCGTCATTGTTCCAGTCTGTTCCAGTCTGAACCAGGCCCGCAGAGCCCTGAGCCCTAAGCCCAGATGAAGATCCTGAATACAGCTGCCATGCTCTGCCAGGGGCAGGGCCCCAGGACCCATGGCAGAAGGGACAGATGGGCCTCCTGCCTTAAGAGGAGAGACCTGGGGGAGGAGCTGCTCCAGCAGGAAACCGGGGCAGAGCAGGAACAATAGCGAGGTTTCTTCCTTCCCTGTTTTCTTTGGCATCTTAGCTGCCAGAGCCCACATCCCGCTCCTCCAGGTCCTTGGCTTCCCTCCACGCCCCTCCCTTCAGCCCCCTGACAGAGGAGCACCTGTCCTCTCCCTGTGCTGCACCTTCTCACTTTGCTCCACACAGAGCGTTCAGGGGGGTTTTAGCATTACAGTCACAACTTGAGGAAACTTTATTGAGCCTTACTCTGTGCCAAGCACTGTACTGAGTGCTTCCCAACCACAGGTCATGGTAGTGGTGGTGGGGTCTTCAGTGCATCTCCACCCCTGGAATCCTGGCGGTGGGTCCCTGCCCCTCTTCCAAGCCCTTGAGGGCCCTCCAGCCTCATTCCCCACATGCCTCACCTGGGGGTGGGAAGAGGGAAGGGTGGGAGGGGTGGGTGGAAAGCAGCTGGGAGCTCAGAGGGAAGGGGCAAGAAGGGGGGGGGCGGCGAGGAACGGGACCGGAAGGAAGTGTCACCGAGTCCAGGGGTAGGAGGACTTGACTTTGGGGAACTAAAAAAGACCACATGTAAGAGAGACAGACATGGAAAAGGATGTAGAGACAAAGTCATAGAGAGTAAAATCACATAGAGAGGAAAGGTGAAATAGAGTAGATAGGACGGCTGAGTCCGGCGCAGGCTGGCACGGTGCCCACTTATCTCAAAACGCCCCCTCTCCAACCCTGGAGGCCTGCCGGGCCGAGTGGGGGAGAGGCCCAAGATGGCCGGACCACCCCACACGGCCCTGCCCGCCGCCCGCCCCTGCCACCGGCCGGTAGGGAGTGGATGGCGGCGGCGCTGTCCTCAAGGAAGCGCATCATTCCAACCTTGCCGGGCGCGAAGCCCGGTCAGGATGCCCAGGTCGCAGGAGGAAAAGGAGGAGCTGGACCCAGCGCCCGAAGAGAAGAAAAGGGGAAGACCATGGCCAGAGATAAAGGTCCAGCGGAGGCAGACGGCCGGAGGTCGGTAGGACGGGAGAGCCCGGACCCGACAAAGTCTCCCGGAGGGCCCGGGACAGGCAGCGCGGAGTAGAGCACAGGAGCCGCCCGAAGCGCACCATGCGCGGGTCCCAGGCAGCCCGACGGGTCTACAACCGCCAGCCGGGTCACGTGGCCCGAGCGGGCCCGAGCGGGCGGGCTGCTGCCCCGGCCGGGGGGAGGGGAGCGCGGGGCCGGGGTCAGCGGCGAGACCGCGGCGGCCTCGAAGTTCCCTCCCAGTGCGCAGTGCTGGCCGCCTGGTGCGGGAGCCGCCCACTGCCCCCGCCCGCGCGCCCGCCCGCCCCGCCGCGGGGCGCCTGCCTTGTATATAGCGCGCCCCACAGGGCCCGCGCCAGGAGGCGAGCCACGCCGCGGGCGCGGGAGAGCGCTCGGCGCCCGGGAGCCAGTCCCCGCGGCCCGCTAAACCGCCGCCGCAACGTGCGACCCCTGCGGGGGCTGCTGCCTTGAGACCATGAAGAAGGAAGTGTGCTCCGCGGCCTTTCTCAAGGCAGTGTTCGCAGAGTTCCTGGCCACCCTCATCCTCGTCTTCTTCGGCCTCGGCTCGGCCCTCAAGTGGCCGTCGGCGCTGCCCACCATCCTGCAGATCTCGCTGGCCTTCGGCCTGGCCATAGGCACCATGGCCCAGGCCCTGGGGCCTGTGAGCGGTGGCCACATGAATCCCGCCATCACGCTGGCCCTCCTACTGGGCAACCAGATCTCCCTGCTCCGGGCAGCTTTCTACATGGTGGCCCAGCTGGTGGGCGCCATTGCCGGGGCTGGCATCCTCTATGGGGTGGCACCACGCGATGCCCGAGGCAATCTGGCCGTCAACGCGGTGAGTGCCAACGGGTCTGGTTGTGGGGCAGGGACCCTGTGGTGGGCTCTGGACCTGGCCCCCAAACCCCATCTCCAGAATGGGTGCCACAGAGTGGTCCAGTGCACACCTCTGCCAGGAAGGTCACAGCTTCCTAAGGCTGGGAAGATGGATCTCCATGTGTGCCCCTCAGCCCACCGCTGTGGTTCATATTCACCTCCTCTGCCTGACCCCCTCATGCTGCCCCATCCTGGCCTCTCTCCTGGTGCCTGCCTGCTGCCCCTCTTTTCTTACCCAAAACCTCTCTCTCTTCTCCTGTCTTACCTCTGAGCTCTTTTGTCCTCTCGGGCACCTCATTGCTCCTGTGTGCCCCTCAGTGGAGTGGTCTCATGGAACCATCAGAGAGAGGTGGGTTGTGATGCTGTCTTCTGTGGCCCTGGCCTCTCCTGGTCTCATTTTTCTCACTCACACTACGTGGGAATGGTCATAACAGCAGGGACTATTATGTGGGACTCCTGCATAACAGCAGGAGTCAGGGAGTTATGTTTAGAAACTGTGCTTGTGAACTCCCTGATGTGGGGCCAGTGCATACAGTCTCTGATGAGTATTGGTTCCTGCTCCTGGCCCCCTGCTGCCTCCCCCTCACGCAGCCCCAGATTCAGCCCCCATGTCCCATGCAAACTGGGTTCATTAATCAAACACAGAGGAGGATTTTCTCGACCATTGTCAAGCGGTGAGTCAGCCCCACCAGAGAGACGGGTTTGAGGTTGGAACTGGCAGCGGGTCAGGCACAGGCGGGAGGCTGGCTTGGGGGGTGCCGTAAGCAAACTGGGCAGCTGCCCATAGGAGGGAGGGTAAATGCCAGCTTGTGGGGACTGGGGACTGGGCAGAACGCGTGACAGGCCTGTGTCCAGGAAGCGCTCCCCTCACACTTGCCCTTTAGCCACAGCTTTGCGCTCCAGGCTTTGTGCTCACTGCGAAGTATGTAGTGTCTTCAGTAGATGACCTCCCTGATGTGACAGGGCTTGGCTTCCAGGTGCTCAGGCTCCAGATGTCCCTGGAGGCCAAAAGCCCATCCCCCCAAGTCCCTGGCCATAACGCCAGAAGAAGGCAGGGCCCCTAACACACCCTTCCCTTGCAGCTCAACAACAACACAACTCCGGGCCAGGCCGTTGTGGTGGAAATGATTCTGACCTTCCAGCTGGCGCTCTGCATCTTCTCCTCCACCGACTGCCGCCGCATCAGCCCTGTGGGCTCCCCAGCCCTGTCTATTGGCTTGTCCGTCACACTGGGCCACCTAGTGGGGGTGAGCAGTGCTGCCCCTTGGGGCAAATAATGGGGAGTACCTTCTGGACCTATGAGCCTGGCAGTTAAGGCCTGGAGTGGAGCTGCTCTACTCTGGCCCAGACTTGATCCCCTCAAACCTTCTCCAGTCCAAGGAAAGATGGAAGTGAGTGGGAGTTGGGATGGGGGCAGGAAGCCAAGCCCAAGCACAAGACAGAGAGGAGAGGAGGGGTCCGTAGGAACCTGTGGAGGGAGAGGGCACCAGCCTAGGCATTGGGAGACAGTTGGAGACCTGGCTGAGCCCCTGAACTGCTGGGGGACCCAGGGAGACTCCGGGCTGGGTGGGAGTAGACAAGCCCGCCTCACCACCTCCCTCTCTCTGTCCAGATCTACTTCACCGGCTGCTCCATGAACCCGGCCCGCTCTCTCGGCCCCGCAGTGATCATGAAGCAGTTCAGCCCCTCGCACTGGGTGAGTCTGGGCCTCCCCTGGCTCCCTAGCAATGAGGGCCTAGAAACCCGGCCTTAGCAGCTGACAGCTAACAGGACTGGTGGCGGCCTAGGGCTTGGGGGTGGCTGGAGAGAGAAGGGGATACAGCCAGAACAAGGACAGGGGCGGGGTAGGTTTTTCAGGCAGGGGACCCTGGCTTGAGGGGAGGGGCTCCCTATGTGTGTCTGTCCCTCTAGGGAAGGGAAAAGGATCTGTACTCCAGTGTCGCGCTCTGAGGATTTTGCTTCCATCTTTCTGGATGGTGGGGGGCAGGGGGTCCGTGTGTCTGTCCTCTTTGATATTTTATTTATCTGTCCCTGTTGGGGGAATGGGGAGAGTCTTCCTTCCTGTGGGTCTGTCCCTCTGGACAATCTGTCTGTCATCTCCTTTGAGAGCTCTCCCTGTGTGGAAGGGAGAGGTGTTCTGTTCACCTCTCCGAGCATCTCCACGTCTGTTCCCTCTGAAGGTTCATTGGTCTCTCTTTAGGGTGGGGTTGGCGGGGCCCTGTCCCTCTGGAGATGTCTGTCTCCTCTGAGGATCTGGGTGTCTGTGGTCCATGTCCCTGTCATTGGGGAGTGGGGTGTCAGTGTATCTGCCCCTGAAGCGGAGAGAAGTCTTTCCTTCGGGAGGTCTGGAAGTCTGTCTGTCTCCTCTGAGAGGCCCATGGGTCTGTCCTCTGGAGGGGGAGGTCTTGGTCTCTGAGGCCTGGGGCTCAGCCCACTGACACGGCTCTGTCTCCACCAGGTGTTCTGGGTGGGGCCCATCATGGGGGCTGCCTTGGCTGCTATCCTCTACTTCTACCTGTTCTCCCCCAACTCCCTGAGGCTAAGTGAGCGTGTGGCCATCATCAAGGGCGCGTCTGAGCCTGAGGAGGACGGAGAGGAGCGGAGGAAGACCATGGAGCTGACTGCCCAGTGACCAGCATCACGCAGGGGCCAGCCTCTCAGCCCCTGAACCGCAGGGGGAAAGAAGAGAAACACATGATGGCAAAGCTTCCTTCCCCCGCAGCTGAGGAGGAGGTGCTGGCTCCCCAGGCTGAACAGTTAGAGTTGGAGCAGGAACACAGGATGGGACTCTTGGGGTGGGGGCCAGGGGCTGGGGTCTGGTGGGGAAGGGGTGTCTCTGGCACAGGGCAGACTGCTGCAGCGAGGTCAGACCTCAGGGATTGTGAATGCAGTGCTAAGCTTGCAGGCTGCCCCAGGCCACGCCAGGAAGGGGTGGCTGGCAGTCTGTGTCCCCTCCCTCTCCCCAGCCCCTCCTCAAGAGCCAGGGGGATCCCAGCCCCCGGGACAGCAGAGGCTGACCCTCCCCAGAGCTCTTTAGGAGGGAGGCAACCTGGTTCATTACATGCCACCTTATTTATTTCTGCTCAAGGATGCATGGGGTAGGGCTGCTGGTGTTAGGGGCGGAGGCTTCCCAATAAACCACTGACATTCATGTTCGGCCTCGTCTCTCTCCAGAAGCCTCACTTCAGGATACTCTGGCTCATCACCTCTCCTCCTCATCATCCCACACCCTCTTCCACCGTCTCCACAATCCTCTGTGGAAAGATAGGGAAGCTGAGGCCAGGGGAGGCTTAGAGAGTCAGAGAGCGGGTTGGGAGGAGAGAGAGAAAGAGACCAAATGTAGCAACAGAGCTAGAGGTCAGGAGGGGGCAGTGGGAGCAGAGAAGGAAGGGTCCTCACCGAGCCCAGCCTCTACCAGCCATGGTTCCCACTGTCTTCCCCTCTGGGCCTGTAGCTCTGCCCTTACCTGCCCTTGTCCCCTTGCCACTGACACTCCTTAGGAAACCCCCTTAAACTCACTAAGCCTCCCATCTCTTAAGCTATAAAGTGAGGATAAAAAATGCTTTCCTCACAGGGTCGTCGTGGGGTCAGATGAAGGGAGGGAGTGAGATTCCTGGGACTGGGCTGCTCTCTGTGGCGGAAGGGGGACACAACAGCTCAGGACACAACTCTTCATCAGTGTTACTCTGACTTTGAGTTCAAACCTGGTTGTGCAACTTCGGATAACACAAACTCTCTGAGTTTTAATTACCTCATCTGTAAAATAGGGATACTTGTACCCATTTCATGGATTGTTATGGGGATAAAATGAAACAATGGATAAAAGGGAAACACTTGTGCAAACAGGGACAGGCACCTCAGATCGAGGGCTCGATTTGCTAGTGTGAAGAAAGACCAGCACGTCTACAGCTGGGACCCCAGCCACACCGCAGTTCTGGGCCTCTGCTCTCCCGAGAGTGTTTAAACCTGAGCTCGCGCTTCTTTCTGGTGTGGGAACCTCTCCGCCATGGTTATCAGTTTTGCCTCAGAAGAGGAGGGCCCAGCAGGGCCAGGAGATGGACTGAGAAGCGATGGGTGAAGCTATAGACAGTGGCTGGCCAGGGTCAGTCCCAGGGGCTGGGGGTGAGGAGGGGCAGACTCCCCAGCCCTCCTCCAAACTTGAGTCTAGTATATGTAAATGGTAGCGGCAGCCGGCACCCTGCCCTGCCTGCCTGGCGGCTTGCAGTTAACACCAAATGGCAGTGTGTGTGAAGCCCCGGTAAAGGAGCAGTCCCCCACCTGCTGCCTCCACCCCTGCCCCTACCCAAGAGACCGGCGCAAGTGCCAGCTCCGACCAGCAGGGGGCGGCCTCGTCCACCGAATCCACCGCTGCCGCGCTTCCTGTTCCCCGAGTCCCGGGTCTGGGCCAGATGCGGCGTGGAGGAGAGGGGACCCTGGGGAGTCTTTCAGGTCTGGGTCCCCTGGGCCACCAGGAAGCAGCTACCCCAAGCCCCCCCCCCGCCACCCCACTGTCTGGGAGTGGGTACAGAAGAGAGGGGATTCCTCCGCCCGCCCGGGGGCTGCCAGTTTCATCTGGTAGGAAAGTGGACAAGGTAACAGGATGGAGACATGGAGGAGGACTAGGGGTCAAGGCCAGGAATAGACGGAGGGTTGGCTGCCTAGATGGCTGGGCAGGAGGAGGGGTTGCTGGGAGGGTCGGCTCTCTCAACCCCAATCTGAGCCTCAGCTTCCTTCTCCGGCGGTTATGGACGAGAATATCAGACCTCCTCGCAAGACTTCCACACAAGACTCAAGTGAGGCACAGCCGTGACTGGGAGGCAGCCCTCTCCATCCAGCCCAGCAACTTGGTTCCTTTCTCCGACGGGCCCCACGGGGAGCATGACGGGGTGAACGGTGGGCCTATGAGGGACAGGCCCTGAGGGATGGGCGGGGCACCCAGTCCGAGGGAGGTACTGGCCAGTCCGAGGGCAAGGGTCCGCCTAGGGCATGGGGCTGACTAGGTGCCGCGGGCCGGGCAGTTTGGCCAGCAGAGGGCGCTGCGCTCCCTGCTGTCCGATCCTCCCCGCGCGGCTCGAGTCTGGCGCTCACATAGACCTGCGCACGCACGAGCCCGCACACGCTAGCGCCGCTCCACAAGGCTCTTCGGTTGTACCCAGCGGGCTCCGTGTTTCGGCATAGACCGCTCACTCCGCGTGTGTGCAGAGCCACATCGCCCGTCCCCCATTCCCTGTCACAGGGCCGCTCGGGACCAGACCCAGCTGCCTGGCTCCACGTGTTATCAGCGAGGTATACGTGTGTGTCATATCCAAGCACACACATGCTCAGTCATCCCTCTGACCCTCTGCTCCACCTGAAGACAGAACCCAAAAGAGCTTTGATTCTCCTGTAGGAGGCTTCCTCCCCTTCCCTTCCTCCTCTGCCCAGGGGCTGCCAGTTTCACCAGGTAGGAAGGTGGACATGGTGACATGATGGAAAGATGGGGGAGGACTAGGGGTCATGCAGAGAACAGACAGAGGGTTTGCTGTCTAGATGGATGGACAGGAGGAGGGGTTGCCGGGAGGGTCGGCTCTGTCAGCGCCCCTCTGAGCCTCAGCTTCCTCTTTCCACCATTTTGTGGGGATGGGTGAGGGGATACAAGGGAAACTACCTTGAATCTTTCCCTTTCTGTCATGTTTTTATTGTCCCTTCTCATCTCTTCCAGTTCCCTCCTCCTTCCCCTCCTTCTTGCTCCCCCATCCTCTCCAAGCCCTGAGAGAGAACCTCAATCAGAGCTCACATTGCCCCTTGTGCCCACGCACACACCGCACACACATCTCCCCACAGAGACGCCCACCCCACTAGTCTGGGGAGCCCAGAGACAGGCCTCTGAGAGGTTAAGAGCACACAGCCACCTGACAGGCAGCTGTAGGCAGCCAGGTGTGGGGCTTGAAAAAAGCTCTTGGACCAAGAGTGACCTCAAAAGCATACTACTAGGGCCCAGGACTGGCTGGGTCCAGGGACAGGCTGGCTGGAGCTGGAGCAAGTCCTGGCCCATGTCCACCTGTCCTCAGGGGGTGAAGGACCTTGTTCCAGGCCAGGCAGGGCCCCAGGAGGTTCTTCTCTAGGCCAGCTAGAGACCAGGGCTGCCACTACCCTTAAGGCTCTCAATCTCCAGGGCCCAGAGCAGGGGCCTCAGGTGCTGCTTGTCCTGGACCCTTCCCACCCCAGCACGGCCCTCACAGCTGTCTCACTGGAGTGGGAAGGGAGGTGACAGTCCTAATAACCAACATTTTCTGACTGGGGGGTGCTCTCCTAGGGAGGTGGGAATTATCATCTCCACTTTTTTTTTTTTTGGCCATACCACGTGGCTTGCGGGATCTTAGTTCCCCAACCAGGGATCGAACCTGGGCTCCTGACAGTGAAAGCTCAGAATCCTAACCACTGGACCACCACGGAATTCCCAACATCTCCACTTTAAAAGTGGGAAAGCTGAGGTCACAGGAGTTAAGCACTGGTCAGGGGTACAGAATATGTGGCAGTGTTCAAATGCTTTCACTTTCTTGTCTTATCAAAGGTTCTCAACAGACAGGCATTACTGCTGTTTGGTGCCTGTGTACAGGTGCAGAAACTGAGGCTAGGTAAGATGTAGGGACTGGCAGGTGTCTGTCCCCAGGCCCTGTATGACCCTGTGTGAGGGGAGGGAAGGAGATAGATGCCCGTGAGATTCCCTGGGACAGCCAGGGAAATCCCCGCACCCTCACCCCCCCAACCCCAGGGCCAGAGAGGAATGTCACTCACACTACATTCCTTCAATCTTGAGCATTTCTTGGAAGACTCCTTCATGCCAGGCAAGCCTGGGAGTCTGCACTGGAACAGTGGAGGCACCGAGGAAGTCAAAGCCAGAAGTAGCCACTGGCTTTGCCCAAGCCCAGCTTCTCTACAAAGCTTGCCCTGACTCTCCTGGAGGCGAAAATTAGGGCAGGCTTCATAGAGGAATTGAACTTGAGCAAAGTCTTGAAAGAGAAACAAAGAGGAAAGGCATTCCAAACCCATGGTCTCTCCACTAGTCTGTGATTACCCAGGCACATTATAAAGAAGCAGCCAGGAGAGGGAGAAGTGAAAATCATAGATGAGGCTGGGAACAGCCAAGAGAGGGCCCCAGTTGCTCAAAGGGAGCCAAGAACACCAGGAGGGGCCCCCTGACGCAGACACAGGAGGAGGGCTGCCTCTTCTTCAGGGCCAAAGGGAAGCTGGTGAGGACATGGGGCAGCTGCTGGTGAGTTTGCGGCTGGGGGAGGGTGGGTGGAGGGATGGGAAGAAGTCTTGCCAGCGGGTTTCACTTTCTAGGTAGGACAGGAGGCAAGTAGATCTGCTGGAGGGAAGCCAGAGCAAGGTAGGGTACTTGAAGAGAGTACGGAAGGTTTGAAGTAGGGCTTACAAGAATGGGGAGAGAGCCGCCTGGCGACGGTGTGGTGTAAGGATTGCTGAGCAGAGCTGTGACCCCTACTGAGGCCAGAGACCATGGACTTGTCATGGCGACAGTCTGCACGGCTGGGCGAGTTTCTCCAGCAGCGCTCAGCAGGGCAGATGGGGGCAGAGGGGTGTGGAGAAGAATGAGGATGGAGGGACACGGTTGGGGGGGGCGGGGTGCAGAGAACAGGGAGCTGGGACAGAGGGCACTGAGGTGAGATGCCAGGGGATCTGGCTGGAGAAGGTAGAGTCAAGCCAGGATGGCTGGATGAACAGAAAGGGGCTGGGGGAGACATTGGGGGAGGAATGTGACTGGGACTGAAATGGGGGAGGGTGGATGGACAGAGCCTGTGGTCAGAGTTGGGATGTTTCACTTGAAGATTTCAGAAGACCCAGCCCCAGGTGAGGACAGGTATAAGGCTATAAGGAGAGCCAGCTGAAATGAAGCAGACATGAAAGTCACCTGACTCCAGGAGGCCAAGAAGCTTTTACTCACTCATTCGTTCATTCAACAAATATTTATTGAGGACCTTACTGCAGCAGTGAGCAAATCCCTGTGCAAGACGTCACATGTAGGGATGAACAAAACTTGGTTCCTGCCCCCTCACCCAGGAAAGGGGGAGGTGACATCAAAGCTGAGCCTTAGGAATAGGACTCACCCAAGCAAAGGACGTGGGATGGGCTTTGCAGGGAGAGGAGAGAGTATCCCGCAAGGGGAGAGCAGCATGGAGTGTTCTAGAACCATTGGCCTTTTGGTGAGGCCAGAGGGTAAAGGACAAGGCAAAAAGTGGGGAGAGGTGAGGTGGAAGGCGCAGGATCCCAGAGGACCTTGTAGGCCAGGCACGGAGCTCACAGAGGGGACAGGAGGCTTTAAGTGATTTTAGCAGGGGGCAGCAGCATCCGATTTGCATTTTCGAGAGATCACTCAGGCTGCAGTGTGGGTAATTGATTAGAGCAGAGCAAGGGAGGAGACAGAGAGAATGGTTAAAGGCTGCAGGGCAGCAGGGCTGGCAGGAAGAGGGCACAGGCAAGAAATATTTAGGATTCAGTATCACCAGGACTTGCTGCCTTTGCTGGATGGGGGTGGGAGGGTGAGGTCAAGGATGCCTCCCAGGTGCCGCCAACTGAGCTGGGACAACAGAAGGAGTGCTTTTGGGGTCACAGGGAGAGACGAGGATCTTGTTGTGAGACAGGTGGCATCTGGGGAGCCTGAGGACACCAGGGGACAACCACTGGGCAGGGAGATATGGTGGGGGGTGAGGCCAGGGCACCCAGATGTGGTGAACAGGTGAAGAGTGTACTATTTTAACAGCTCGGCAGGTTCTTCTTAGGGAAGGAACACTTTTATTTGAGAAAATACCTTGGTATATTGCTGGGGGTTAAAGGGCAGAGCCTAGGGCGTGGGTAACCTTAGGGCCAGCATAGCCACAAAACTGGTAAGCTACGCTGTGTGGCGTGAGAGGGATTGTTTTGGCCCCTGAGAAGGAGGAGAGCAGAGAAGTAAGGGGAAGGGCTGAGTTGGGGGAGGGGAGGCAGAAAGAGGCAGAAGTGGGTGAAAGGCCAGCGGAAACTCGTGGCTGGCGGGCAGCAGAGGTGCCCATTGCCACAGGTGTCACTGATCAGCTGTGGAATAAACACCCCCTCCATCTGCCCCCCTGCACCCACACAGACCCACGTCCTCAGTAAAGCTGACTCCGTTCACATCAGCTTTCAGTGAGTGGGGTTTTAGGTGGGAATGGAGGACAGAGCCTCATTCACATCTGGGTTTATGGGGCTCAGAAGAGCACGAGCCCACTTGGAGGCCAAGCCTGCAGGCAAAGGGGGCCGGGGAACAGGTGCTGCGGGAAGTGCACAGGGCCCCTGAAGCAGGCCTTGGACCTGGGGATCTCAGTGATCTTGCTCTAAGCTGACATCGGGGGTGGGAGCGCCCTGGAATCCCATGGCCCGCGCTACTCCGGCACCTGTGGCCCCCAAGGCCGGGCGTCTGCCCGCAGCAGAGTTAGGCCTGTCCAGCTTGGAAAACTCCTGGGAGGTTCCAGCTCAGTGCCCGGGGAGGGCCCCCCTCCTCTGGCCGTCAGGTGAGCTTAGGGTGGAGCGGGCATGTGAGAGCCACCCGTCATGCCACCCCTACTCCCACCCACCCAGACGCACATAACCCTGTCAGCCCGCCCCCTGCCAGTCTGACCACACAGTCCTCAGGGCAGCAGCACTGTGGAAGAGCTGCAGGCTGGGGCCGGAGCAGCCCGGAGACAGGAGACCAGGGGAGGCAGAGGAGATCAGAGGGAAGAGAAACAGAGGCCCCGGGGGCAAAGGCACCAGGACCCGGACGCAATGGAGTCAGGCAGGCGCAGCTTGGCCAAGACGCTGGTGTGCCGGCTCTGCACGACCATAAGCAAGGCTGTGTTTGCCGAGTTCCTGGCCACGGGGCTGTACGTGTTCTTTGGCGTGGGCTCGGCTCTGAGATGGCCCTTGGCGCTTCCCTCTATGCTGCAGGTTGCCATCACCTTCAACCTGGCCACGGCCGTGATCGTGCAGATCACCTGGAAGGCTAGTGGGGCCCACGTCAACCCTGCTGTGACGCTGGCCTTCCTCGTGGGCTCCCAAATCTCCCTGCCCCGTGCTGTGGCCTACGTGGCTGCCCAGCTGGCAGGGGCCACGGCGGGGGCTGCTCTGCTTTACGGGGTCACGCCCGGGGACATCCGAGACACCTTTGGGGTCAACGTGGTAGGTGCGGGGAGGGGGAGGGGGCAGGTCCATACAGGTGGAAATGGGGGAGGGCCAGGCTGGAGGAGAGGGGACAGGGAGGTAACAGAGCAACACCTGCTCTGGGCTGGGACCCGGGACCCAGGGGAATGACTGTGGCCTTAGTGCAGGGAGAGCAGGAATGGGATTGTGGCACAGGGGGAGCAGGAAGAAGCCACACTAAGGGACAGGAGTCGGAAAAGGACCAGGCATTTAAGGGTGGGGGTAGGTGGGGAGAGGTGGAGCTGCGGATAGCGGCGGGGGACCCTGCACGCACTTCACCTCCCCGGCCCCACCCCACGTCCCCTGCTCCTCTGCTGTCCCATGCTCCTCCCTCCCCAGCGCCCTGAGGCCTGTCTCACTCCCCCAGACTCCTGGAATCATCTGTGTTCCACTTGCTTCCCCGAGTCCCTGCCTCCCACTCCTACCCACGACCCCTCCCAGGCAGCCTGCAGACGCGCATCGTGCATCTTAGCTTCCCCAGCCTCCTGCTCCCACCAGTCCTGAGCCCCCGCCTCCCCCTGAACCACTGGCCCCAACCGAGCCGTGTAGTGGGTGGGGTGCCACTCGCTTCTGCAGGGAGCAAGTGTCTGGGGCTCACCTGAAACCCACAACACAGCTCTCCTCAGCCCATTAGCTCCTTAAGTCCTGGGACTGGCGGTGGTGAGGCCTCTCACCCCTTACAGTGAGGAAATGAGGCCCAAGGGGTCACCAGCCCCGGGCAGAGCCCGCTGGCTCCAGTGTAACCCCCTTGCACAGGTCCGGAGCAGCGTCTCCACGGGCCAGGCGGTGGCAGTGGAGCTAGTTCTGACCCTGCAGCTTGTGCTCTGCGTTTTTGCTTCCACCGACAGCAGACAGACTACTGGCTCCCCAGCTGCCACGATTGGAGCCTCTGTGGCAGTGGGCCACCTCATTGGGGTAAGGGCAAAGGGGACACCGGGCCCATGTACCCACGGGTCCCTTCCTGGGGAGGCTGCAGGGGCCCTGAAGGCGAGGAGGTGTCCTTCCCTGAGCCCTCGAGTCTTGGGGCCAAGGCTGTGACCCGCACTCCAGGCCCCGGATAGGGTGCTACAGAGGCCAAGCCCGGGGCTGGGGCTCTGAGCCATGGTGGAGGGCACTGTCCCCTCCCAGGCCTGCCTTCAGCCTCCTCATGCCCTGACCTGCACTCACTCCCCAGATCTACTTCACCGGCTGCTCCATGAACCCAGCCCGCTCCTTTGGTTCTGCTGTCATCGTCGGGAAGTTCGCAGTCCACTGGGTGAGACCCTCTGCTGGCAGCCAGGGGAAGGGAGAGGGCCCCAGTGGCAATAGGGACTTTCACCAGCAGGAGAACCACAGACACTTGGGGAGACAAGTCCCCCTGCCACAGACCATCTTGACCCCCAGTGGAGGTTTCCCGAAGCTCAGAAGACCGGAGCCAGTATCCTTTCTTTCCAGCTTCAAAAAGTCCGGGGTACCCAGTGGACTGGCAAGAAATGAGCCAGGGCAGGAGCTGCAGCCTTGGCCCAGGCCTCAAGTCCTGGCTGTTTCCTTATTCACTCCTTCCAGCTGGACCACTTTCCAAACTTGGATAAAGAAAAAGACAAACAGAAATAGACACACACACACACACACACACACACACACACACACACACACCAGAAGGGACAGGAAGAGCACTAGCCAGTGTTCTGGGCTGGAATGGGGAAGGCGAGAAGAGAGAGGCAGGGGTGGCGGGGAGCCTGGCCCAGCCCCGTGGGAGGCAAGGTCCCTTCACCTGCGGGGACTCAGAGTGGGAGGTCAGGACTTGTGCTTCTCAAATTTGCCACCTCGTGGATGGCTCCAGGGTTCCTGGGAGACCAAGTCAACACTGGGAAGCAGGTGGGGTCCCAAAACCACCCTATGGTCCTGACGGCTCACGAGCAGGGTACCCACTTCTGCCTCCTCAGATCTTCTGGGTGGGACCACTGACGGGGGCGGTCCTGGCTTCGCTGATCTACAACTTTATCCTGTTCCCTGACACCAAGACCCTGGCCCAGCGACTTGCCATCCTCACAGGCACTGCAGAGGTGCAGGAGGTAGAAGGGGTGGAGCCCCAGAAGAAAGAATCTCAGTCCAGTTCAGAGGACACTGAAATGGAGAATGTGTGTCAGGTGGCATAGAACCTGGCCCCTGCCCTCAAACTTCTGAAAAGAGCCCTGAAAGTGGGCAGCATGCTTCGTGTAACCAGACTTCAGGTTTTCCTGGGGGGCGTGGGGCTTGCGAGGTGGGGTAGGGAGGCTTGGCCTCTTGTCCTAACAGGGTGGGCGGGGTATCCCTGGCATTACGTTTCTAGATGGAATCTGGGAAGCAAAATCTGCTCAGTTTCCTCCTCCTACCTCTCTTTTAATGGGACAGAGCAGAGCGAGGCAGGGGGAATTCATGATTGCTCTCCCTGTCTCTCATCTGTCTGGACCCCAGTGGGGGTCCTGGGCTTCCAGTTCCCCATGTCTTGGAGAAAAGGGAATTTGAGCCCAAACAGACACTCTGCTTAGAGACTGAGGGCTATGGGGACCTCTGGGAATCCCAACTTCTCACCCCACCCTTGGGGAGGAGGGACCAGACTTCCCAGAAGAATCAGACCCTAGGACAGCCTCTGCACTCCTCAAAGGGATGTCTCTGCTCTTGGATGAGGACGGGGGCTGTGGCTCCCCCCTCAGACGGGGGGCTTCCTGAGGCCAGAGACTGCCCTCCCAATAGATCTTCATTCCTTTCTCCTCCAAATGCTCAGCAGAGAGCCCCTCCCTTGGGAAGAGCTGACACAGAGAGGAACCTTTTCTCCGGCCAGCAGAGGGGCATGATATAGGCAAGGGAGGTTCAGGCCGGACAGGCCTTTCTCCCCAGGTGCTCTCCTGCCTTCCACTCCACAGCCCCATTCACAAGAGCAATCCTGAGAGGGGAAATGTCCTATCCCAGCACTCGGTCCCTGACCTGGGCCTGAAGAAGCCATCTCCAGCCTCATTCTCAGCTCTGGCGGGATCCCCAAAAAGCTGTTGAATACGTCCCAAGGATGGTAGGAACTCAGGAATGACCCAGGAAACCAAGATTTGCAATTCAGTGCCTCTGAAATATTACCTGAGCCTCACCTTGTTTGTTAATATTTGCAAGCTGTGGTAAATCCACTCTGCCTGTGGTTTGGGGTCCTGTCTGGCGCTCAGCTTCCTCAGCTGTAAAGTTTCCCCCCGAGATCGATGTTAAAACAAACAAGAGGTCGGAAAATGTTTTCGGAGGTTAAAATGCTAGAAAAACAAACCCAATAAATGATGATTATTGTTGCTGTTACTGTAATTACTGGGCTTGAATACAATTGCTGTTGGTAACGGGAGGAAGGAGGCCAAGAAGGGAGAGGGAGATGACTGAGAGGGAGGGAAAACAGAGTAGGCTTTTCTTTTCATCTGCTTTACTTACCAAGGGCCCTGCCTTCTTCTCTCCTGGGCCTACTGACCTGGGAGCTTTGTGAGTGAGTGTGGGGGGTGATCGGGGGAACAGGAGTCAGGCTGGGGAGGGACCCTGGGATGAAGAGACAAGCCAATAAAAGTCAGTTCTTCTCATCTCTATCGTGCCCGTCATTATGGTACCCTGTGATAGAGCAGCCAAAATGCACAAAAAAGATAGGTCCTTTTCCACAATGTCTCCAAAGGGGCTGGAGATAGGGGAGGGGCTGCCAAAGTCTCCCAAGGACAGGGCCCAGCCTGTGACAGTGCAGTGGCTGAGTCCTAAATGCTCGCGGCCACAGCAGCCGTGTTCTGTAATATCGTCAGTGCAGAGTACTACTCACATCTCTCCAGGCTGGGCCCCACTCGTCCATCTTCATGATCTCTCAGAGCCCAGGGCTTCCTGTGCCCTTTTATGAGCAGGGACAGCTGGGCACGCGCGTGCGTGTGTGTGTGTGTGTGTGTGTGTGTGATTGACTTGCTAAAGGTCACCCAGCTCAGTACCACAGCCCCCCAAGGTCTCCCCAGCTCCCAGCTTAGAATTTTCCAGAATAGAGCTCCGGGGGGCTTATACAAACTGCAGCCAGAGGAAGGAAGGACGCAGGAACTAGGAGATTGAAGAGGGCAGGGGGGTGGAGCTCCCGCAGTAGGTTCTTAAGCTCCTAGACAAATCATCTCCACATCCCCAGAGCCAAGCACACAGTGGGTGCTCAATAAAAGTTTGATGAATGAATGAATGAGGCTGGGCGGCTGGGGAGGGGAGGTGGTAATTGTTCAAGAGGAGAACTCAGGAGTCATAGCTCTAAATGAGCCAAGATGACAGAAGCTAAGAAGCCTATGCTCACAGGTCAGGGGAGCTGGGAAGAGGGTGCACAGCCACACTTGAGCCCCCGCCCCTACACCAGAGGAGACTGGGAAACCTCTGTCCCAGGGACTTCTGGGACAAGAGGGTAAGGGTGATTGCCTGAAGAGAAAGCTGGGGGCTATTTTCACAAATAGTTCTATTAAAGCTGTTTTCTGTCATAACAGACTAGAGCAAGAGGAGACAAGCTTCATGAGGTGAGGAATTAGGTTAGAATCTGAAGAGTATCCAAAGTTAGACACAGAAATGAGTAACCAAAGGTTAGCTTCTCCTTCTCTGGAGCCCTTTAATAGGACAGCTGGCCATCTGCTTGGATGTGGGAAGGGTTGGCCTTGGGGGGCCGGGGGCAGATCTCAGCGGTGCCAGCCAGGGGCTTTGCTTCACAGGCACAACCCCTGAGCCTGGATGGGGGGGCGGGAGCCTGGGGAGGGCAGAGACCCAACCAGGCAGACCCCTGGTGTGCACTCCCTTCCTCCCTTTTGTCAGGGGAAGTTTTTAATTAATGGTGTGTAATCTGATCTGGCCCTTCTCCCCGCTGAGCGCTGCCTTCAATCAGCGGAGCCATCTGCAATTGCAATTCATAATTCTCCCGAAAGGGAGGGGGGCCCGGGGCGGGCGCCTCGGTGATTAATACAATTAGCCTTTTATGTTGATGATTGTCTTAGCAGGAGCGGATGATGGGAGCACAGAGCCATGGCTGTCGCATCCCCATTGGCTGGCAGGAAGCCCCTCTCCGCTCCCCCCCCCCCCACTGCCTCCTCCGGGTGTAAAGAGGACAGGTCTAATCTGGGACCACGCTGCACAGTGGAGGCGGCTCTACGGAGGGGCCAGGCTCCGGGACACATTCGGGCTCCATGGACTGAGAGGAGAAGAGGAGCACGACGACGGTCCGGAGACTTTCACGTTCCAGAGAAAATCACTTTGACCTGAAGGAATTCTGTGCACCAAGTTTTTTTTAAAAAAAAGACCATGTAAAGATAGAATAGGGGTTTAGAGGGTTGAAAGAGTTTAAATACAGGCTCAGGCACTTACAGCTGCATGAACTTAAGCAAGTCACTTCAGGATCCTGAGCCTCACTTTCCTCATCTGGAAAACAGGGTGTGTTAATAAGCATCTGGAAGAACCTTATGGGGCGCATGTGTTCAGCACTGCGCCTGACACACAGCCCTCGATCAGTGGTGGTTTTCACCATCATGGTAGATTGCCATGCCCTCTGCCAGTGAGCTCAGCTGTTTCTCCTGCAGTTTTGAACACGGCCAGGCTGTTAGTAAAGAAGGGATCACTTCCTTCCCATACCCTAGGCTTAGCTTGAGTAAAGGAGAGAGAGAGAAGGAGGGACGGAGGGAGGGGAGAAGTCAGGGCTAATCAAGATGAAGCATCCGGCCAAGCGGTCACCACCTGGGCAGCTGGGGCAGGGGGTCTGCACAGACACATAATCACTTCTCAGCGGGGAGCAGCTACACTGAGGAGCAGTCACATATTTAGTAAAAGCTGCAGAGGGGAGGCACGGTAAGTGAAGGGGGTTTATGAAAGTGGGGAGCCCAAAGACTCTAATTAATAGGCTACAGTTAATGGGCAGAAAAGGGGAGGATGAAAATTTTTCAGAGCTCTAAGTCAGATAAAGGGGCAGTTTTTCTCAGAGCTGGGGGTGGAGGCCAGAGACAGAGGCAGGGACCAATAACTCCCCCTGCGCCCCCGTGGGCAGATGGAACAAGGCCCAGCCAGGCCAGGGCCCAGCCCCGGGTCAGAGGAGAGACCAGGACAGCAGTCTAGGACAGTGCCCAGTTATGGAGCACCAGCCTAGAGGTGCTTCCCCAGCCCCGATTATGCTTCCAGGCCTCTCGAGCCGCCCGGTTCATGCTGAGACCTCGCTTTCATGTCATCACCTTTGAGGCTCTCTGAAGCCTCCAGCTCCTCCCCCCTCTGAGTTCCCACAGCACTCTGCACCCACCTCCGTCCTGGCACTGAACACATCACTTCATAGTTATTTGAACACCTCTCTCTACCCAAGCAGGAAGACTTTCTTAAGCAAAATTGTATTTTTAATCTCATCTCCAGGCAACAGGTTCCTTAACTTGGCCATCTGTCCCCTTTTTTGTTGGTGCCCTACCATGGCCTTCCAGTTTTTAGTGAGGAAAGACCTCTGGTATTCTGGATTTGGTGAGCCAAAGGTTTGCACAGATTATCTGACACCTCTGTGTTAAAGAACCCTGAATGTTTCAGTACTATACCGTGATTTCAGAGCTCCACCAGAAGGTGCTATTATTTTGGTCACAGCCTCACTGATTCATAATGGCTTCTTTTGCCACTTCCTCAATTCAGGGGTCACACGTGAGGGCTCTGGGGGTCATGATTGGGACAGATTTTGATCCTCTCCTACAAATTACTCGTCTGCTTCTTCATGCCAAGCATCCTGGGGTTGAGCCTTGATTTTCCTACACCATAGCTTCCCTCAGACCTGGGGAAACTCCCCATTTTAATCTTTCTCTGATCACAGCTAAGTAGCAGCTTCCCTCACCTCCACATCTGGTCTAGCCAACAGCCTATCTCCCAAGAACAGCTAACATTTCCAACCCAAATAATGTTGATAATAAGATGCACCGCTATTGTACAAGCCACTAAAAAAGAAAAGCACTGCATTATATGCCACTGATTATAAGTCATCTCAATACTCAGATATTAAATTGTATTTTTAAGTGCATTTTACAATCAAGGAAATGATCATTTCTCCTTCAAATCTTGGCTCTTTAACTCAGATTTGGGAATGGAAGGCCCAAGGGGGGACCACGTTGGAGGGTCTCAAGTCTTCTTCCTTTAAAGGGGATGGACACCATTGCCCTTGTATGCTCTCAACTCCTCTGCGCATCTGTTGCTATTCCAGCTTTTGAATACCCAGGCTGCCCCTCACAGGGACCATCTCCTCTCCTTCAGCACCAGGGAGTCCACTGAAGAGAACCCCACTTTTCCAACAGAGGCAAAACACAAACACTGCCAAAGCCGGGACTGCCATTTTTTATATCATCACCTAGCACTCCAACACCATTTATCCAACCACTTCCCACCCTACCGGGTTACCTTCCCCTGAGCCTCCAGGCCAATGCCCCGAGATTAGTTATTTCCTCCTAATCAGGCTAAGACAGCACCGTTAAGCTGCCGTATGCAGGCAGTTCCCATTAAAGCAAAGCAGCTGGAAAGGGCTTAGCCCTTTAATGCCAGCAGCTGTATCTCCACAGTGTGGCTGCTCTGTGAGGGGCTGGACTCTGTCCAGAAGCATCAGGCATTTAGCCCCAGTCGATGTATATTAACCTAGGAGGAGAGAGCAGCCAGCTCCCTGGGAGGAGGGGAGGTGGCTCAGTTAAGCACGTCCACCCACAGGCTTTGCTTTCCAATAAGGAGGAAAAATCCCAGCCCCTTTGTAGTGTTCACTCTACTAAAATCTGGACCAACGGTACCATCTCACAGGCAGAAAGAGCTTTCTCTGTAGCAAGAACGACTCCATCTTTAAAACTCACCTAAGGACAGATCCACTTGTCAGTTCTGACAAGACATTAGGCCACTAACCACACACTCATTCTCCTTTGAACTGATTTTTTCTCTGAGGTCTCAAGTGTTGTTTGGATCCCAGGTGTGTACACATGTGGACACAAACAGACGGGCTTCCTCTTCTCAGACAGCACTGGGCCCTGGAGTTGATGAGGGAGAAAGCTGAACAGCCCTCAGAAAGCCCTGGCACAGAGCGGGCTGCTGAAGAGAGATCACTTGAAGACTTCTTACTCAAAGCCAGATGGTGAACATGAGATGGGGTGAGAGCTAATGCCACTCAGGGGGAAAGCCAATAAGCTAATCCGCTGACACGTCTCTAAAAGCAGGCTGATGGCTTTCGCTCAGAGACTTGCCTGTTCTTGGCTCGAAGCTTCGGAGCACACAAAATGCTCACGGGTGGTCTGAAAACAGACTCCCACCAGGAGCAACCTTAAGCTCCTCCTCCACCAGTTCATCCTCCACCTTGCACACAGAGCTCAGCCCCGGACCACCGAGCCCAGGTCCTCCATCCTACCAGACAACAAACCAACGTTAAGACATTCTCCTATCCCAATGCTTTTCCAAGCAGCCTGGGTCTTCCTGCTCTTTCTGGGTCATCTGTTGAGAGCACATAGGCACATCCACATACAGCCCTGCAGGGAATTATTTACATACCTAATAATGTATTAACAGGCCCCACGAAGCTGAGGAAGTCTGAAGTAGCAAGCACCACAGCTGACCTCCAGAGCAGGAGCTTAATCTCCTGGTTCTAATCCCAACTAAACTATAGTTTATGAGAATTTGAGCCAAATGACCTCTCTGAATTTTTCATCAATTGGGATCATATCAACTATCCCGCCCACCACACATGGGTGTGCCGAGGTCAAATAAGATGATAAATGGAAGCAACCAGTATACTGTAAATCACCGTATTATATTTTCTAGAGGCTTCTTTTTAATTCCATCTTCACTGATGACCAGAGAAGATATTAACTGGCAAGTGCTTTATGAGAAGTCTAAATATCCATTTACATGTGTCTAAGCCTAACACACAGATGGTGTCCAGCCATGTGAGATGCGAGAGTAATGCTGTATAAAAACAGTGCAACTAAATGAAGCCTGGCAAGTTACAGAGGGAGAAGGTATACAAGAGGAAAAAATTCCTGCTTCCAACTCTGTGTCCCTGAAAAGTGGCCTCCTTTCCCATCCCACACGACTGCAGAGGACAAGGCTCCCACACACTGCAAGGTTATTCTTGGTGACGTCAAGCTGTCTTCAGCCTGACTTCGTGAACAGAAACCATCAACAAATAGACTCTGAAAACGAGAGTCTAATAAATTACACGAGTTAAGGACCTCTTGGCCTGGGACTTTCACTTATTTACAAAATATACCAGCTACAGGGACAGATTTTTTTTAATTACTAAATTCTTAGGTTAAGTGGCCACTCTCCAAACCCAGTTTATACTAAAAGCACAATGACTAACATGCCCTGACTCTGCACGCTTAAAAGCTTTTCGCACCAGTGGCTGAAGCCTGAGTCACAACTGAGATTACCATCAAAGCACATTGATCGAGAACCTACTGTGTGAGCTGTGCCGACTTGAACACTGAACTCTGTGCCTGCCACCCTTGCTTCTCAGATCTGGACGCCAGAGCAGCTCCCTTCCCCGCTCCTGCTGAGAATCTAAGAAAAGGTGATGCATGATTAAGCAAACTGGTCAGTATTCCAGGCACAGCAGTTGGTCTCCCAAATGCTTTCCAATAGGAAACCATATAACCATATGTATATGCACGTGTGTACGTCTGTCTACCTACCTGAAGCATGAGGTGGGAAGAGAAGCCCTATAAAACAAGAACAGCAAGCCTGGGATCTCTGCTCACTGCACTCACGCAGCACTCCTTGTCACTTTGTGTTGCCTGATAACTTAAGCACGAATTTAGGAACTCAAGACCCCTTTCAATGCCACAGCGTCAGTTCACAGCCAAAAATGACTTTTTTCCCCACAGTAAATCAATTGAGCATCCTTATAGTCCTCTGATGGAAACGCATGATGCCTTCTCACCCTCTATTTCTGCAAGCAAAGAATTCACCTTCTTAAGAAAAAAAACGTTAAATACCAATAATAAACACAAATTGTTGCTGCTAGATCAAACCATGTAATGCTTGCCCAGTTAAATAAGCATCAAACTTAGGAGACTTACATAGATTGATGGAGGTGAATGGATTTAAAGATGTGAATATTCCAGCTATTAGCAAGTGGGGTAATAAAGCTAAAATGCATTAAAAACAGAGTAACAGGCAGCATCAGACATGGTTAGGAGCAGGAGGTGGGGTGACACCCACTCCAAAGCCCCTTCCATAGATCTCACATCAAGGGAGCACAATTTAATTAAGAAAGCCCTCGAAATTCAAGCTGTTCCACATGAAGTACTGTTAAAGAAGTTGAAGGTTGGTACATATTTCCCTCTGCCAATATCAGAACTATTTTCATGGCTAAGGTCTCTTGGCCTAGCCCAAAAACTGAGCAACTGGCTGCCAACACTTGACACACAGGACCATTTCCTTTTTCGTTAATGGGCCATCAGTTCCTGCATAGCATCATCTTGCGTTCACTGACATTATACAATCCATTTACTTCCTCTACATTAGTGACTTAAAATGCACCTTGGGGAGATACCACAGAACAGCAAATATGGAGCCAGGCCAACACTAGGCTTGCAGAGACATAGGAGATGGCATCTAGGACAAAGTTAAAAAAAAACAACAAAACGTAACAGGCCTGTGTGTGTGTGTGTAAAAGGGGGTAAGGGTCTCGAGACGGGACCCATCTTCTGTCAATTTGCTGAGGCAGATGGGCCCTGCTACGAGAGCTACCACCTCCTGGGAAAAAAGCCAGTAGGTTGCCTCCTCTCTCTATTAAGCCTGCCACTGTTTACGTTCAATCTCAGATACATTCTGTTCACCAGCTTCAGAGTTCCAAGTGCAGGTGCCCTCAGTTAATCATCCCAGCTCACTCCAGAGTCACTTCCAGCAGTGAAGGATGTTCCAGGCAGTGAGCCAGACAGAATCGTTTGGGTTGTTGCTGCTGTTGTTGTTTTTCTGCACCATTCTGATCCCTAAAGACTTGTTTAAAAAGTTTGTTTTTTGTTTAAAATCATGTCTTCAAACAAGAGGGTAAGGGCTTCCCTGGTGGCACAGTGGTTGAGAGTCCGCCTGCCGATGCAGGGGACACGGGTTCGTGCCCTGGTCCGGGAAGATCCCACATGCCACGGAGCAGCTAGGCCCGTGAGCCATGGCTGCTGAGCCTGCGCGTCCAGAGCCTGTGCTCCGCAACGGGAGAGGCCACAACAGTGAGAAGACCGCGTACCGCAAAAAAAAAAAAAAAAAAAAAAAAAAACAACAACAAGAGGGTAAGAGTCAGGAAAAATCTAGGACTTCAATTTGGACAATGAAAGAGACTGAAACGAAGAAACAAACTCCTGGTGGTGGTGAAGTTGGGAGAAGGTGGTGATGGGGGAGGGGAGAAATGAATGATAAGACTCATGACACTTTGAGGAAAAATATTTCCTAAAAAAAAGGAATTTAAGGTTACCTTCCAGGACAAGAAAACCAACCTTACATTCATTTTGAAAAAAAACTATTTACTTTTTTCCAAATATTATTCCAAATACATGTTTTATAGGCCACTATGGGTCAGAAACATTCTATAAAAGAAAGCATTTTGATAGACATTGGAAATAATTTTAATAGAAGAAAAAGCTCATATTTATCTAGATGTAGCTATGTTACACAGGAAGATTTCAGTATCCAAAGTGCAAAGACAAAATGACTGTGGCTTTTCTTGCCACTCAAAATATTGACAATCCTCCCTTATAGCCTACTCTTAATTGTTAGTTGAGTGCCAAACAGATGGTACACTGACTTTTAGAAGCAGGGCTTCTAAATGGACAAGGGGGTGGGGGGGTGTCAAGCATCAGAATGAATTCAACTTAAGAACAAACTGGCTTTGACCCCAACCAAACCCAAAGTCCAGCCAGAGGCCCATTAGAAATAAATATAAATTGTAGTATCACTTTTACAGGGTTGTGCCACTTAACACTATTAAACCTAATCAATCCAAATTAAAGCTAAGCACGCTCCCACTATTAGTTCAGTCCTCACCGTACCCCATTTCTATGAAGGCTCCGTGTTATAGCTCAGTTCATAATGGGGGAAGGAGAATTTCCAAGTTCTCGAAGGAGCCATCCTAAATCTTCTGTCAAAACCTTTCTTTACCCTGCCCTCCCGCTCCCCACCCTGAGACAAGTCAATCTTACCAAAGAGGTAGGGCTTCTACCACTGTCTCATGTAAATTACACCAGAGAAAGGTCATTACATGAGAGAATTTGGCTTTAAGCCAAAGGGATGTACCCCCAGCCCCCAACGAATTTCATACCCCACTTCTACCCCTGTAAAGATCTCCCATCTAAAAGCTCCCGATGACAGCACAAGGTGTTGATATTACATTACTTGAGGAGAAGGGATATAAATAGTTTTCATAAAACCCCCATGCACAATTAAACTTGATTAAAAGCCTGGAGAATGCTAAAAGTAGTAATGAGTACAGGAGGCTGCAGAGCAGAGAGTACAGGTGCGCCCTTCCTTGTAGTCAGTAAACGCTGGCAAGTAACAGGAGACGTGACTTCACTTGAGCATTGGAGAAGCAAAAAAGTTGCCTTGTCGTCCTAGGTTGGTGGCAGACTTGCTTTTGCTCCCAAATCTAAAGAAAAAGAGAATGAACTTGAAAAGTATTCTATAAAAAATGATAAACAACTATAACATTACTTGACATAATCAATTAAAGTAGGAAACCCTCAACAACTACTCTGTAAGCTATTCTTTGTCACCTGAGATGAGGGAGAGGAAACAGTAAAGACCTTCAGACCCTTTTTAAAAAGGGGCTTTTAAAGTCGAGCTGCTAGCTAAGATCTAATTCAATTTTTCTTTCAGTAAGCTTCAGCATGATGGGAAAGAAGTCTAAGGAAGCAGTCATTTTTTATTTCCTGAGCAGACCAATTTTGCATACCTGGGAGTGTTCTTGGTGAGGGTGGAGCGGACTCTCTGTGACAGGGAGCTGGATGAAGGAGTCTTGAGGAACTGATGCTCAGGAGTGGTCACAGGCCCCAGTAAACTCACTTCAATCAAAGGTAAGACATATTTTTAAAGGAAGGGAAAAAAGAAAGCACTCTTGCAGGCAGCCAGTATTAAGCTGAATATCCTGTGAAACACTTAAGAGCTAAGGTTAGAGACCTAGCAAAGTCCCAGAGGTCAGTTTTGTCATCATTTTATAACACACCAGTATATATATATATTTTTTTAATTTTTATTTATTTATTTATGGCTGTGTTGCGTCTTCGTTTCTGTGCGAGGGCTTTTTCTAGTTGCGGTGAGTGGGGGCCACTCTTCATCGCGGTGCGCGGGCCTCTCACTATCGCGGCCTCTCTTGTTGCGGAGCACAGGCTCCAGACGTGCAGGCTCAGCAGTTGTGGCTCACGGGCCTAGTTGCTCCGCGGTATGTGGGATCTTCCCAGACCAGGGCTCGAACCCGTGTCCCCTGCATTGGCAAGCAGACTCTCAACCACTGCGCCACCAGGGAAGCCCCAGTATATTTTTTGAACTATGCAAGCAACTGCTCAGTGAGTAGTTGACATTCATTTTCTGAGTTAAGCCATTCTCACACTCATTTTCTGAGTTAAGCCATTCTCAAACTCCAAACTTCACAAATCTAACATCTATTTGATTTTTTCCTGTACTAGAAAAAACAATATGCTCCCTTAAAAAGGAACTTGCAGGGCTTCCCTGGTGGCGCAGTGGTTGAGAGTCCGCCTGCCGATGCAGGGGACACGGGTTCGTGCCCCGGTCTGGGAAGATTCCACATGCCGCAGAGCGGCTGGGCCCGTGAGCCATGGCCGCTGAGCCTGCACGTCCGGAGGCTGTGCTCCGCAACGGGAGAGGCCATGACAGTGAGGGGCCCGCGTACCGCAAAAAAAAAGGAACTTGCAATAATGAAAGAATAGGTCTCCAAAGCCAGTGAAGTTGGAATGAAACCAGCCTCATATATTTTTAGTGGCAGTACAAACTGGCAAAAGCCTTTAAAAAATCAAGTTGGGGCTTCCCTGGTGGGACGGTGGTTAAGAATCCACCTGCCAGTGCAGGGGACACGGGTTCGAGCCCTGGTCCAGGAAGATCCCACATACCGCGGAGCAACTAAGCCCACGAGCCACAACTACTAAAGCCTGTGCACCACAACTACTGAAGCCCATGCACCTAGAGCCCATGCTCCCCAACAAGAAAACCCATTGCAATGAGAAGCCCATGCACCGCAACAAAGAGTAGCCCACACTTGCCACAACTAAAGAAAGCCTGCGCGCAGCAACGAAGACCCAATGCAGTCATAAGTTAAATAAATAAATAAATAAATAAATTTTTAAAATCTGTATTAAAGAAGGAAAGAAATCAAGTTGGTAAAACATACCAAGAAACAAAAATGTTTAAAACTTTTAATTCAGTAATTCCCACTCCTGGGAATTTATCATTAGGAAAAAAAAAGGTACATACATATAATGTTGATGGCATCACTATATGTAATTATGAAAAGTTGAAAAACAACATCAATACCTAATAGAATATTTAAGCAAATTCTAGTTTACAACCATAAAAATGATAAATGAGATCATATAGTAACAGAGAAAGTTCTCACAAAATGCTAAGTAAAATAAGAAATAATTATATCTCAATTATTCTATCTGTATTTTTTTAAAATATCCATATGGGTAAAGAAAGGAGAATATGGAAAAGTGAAAAAAAATTAGGATGGAACTGTACAAATTTCTCTTTAATGTTAGAATTCTCAAAATTATTTTAATTTTATTGAAGAATATACATTTCAAACAGCTCTAGCAAAGGCAAGGAGAGGACACCCGACCAAAAACCAGAGAGGGAGTCAGGCCCTTTAAAAAGCACACCTTAGGCCTTGCCTTACCTTTAACATCTGGGGTCTGTGGTGTTGAAAAGGCATTTGAGTTTTCGATGACATGCATGGGGTCAATGTTCTCTTGTTCCACCATCATGAACTGACTCCAGTATTCCAGGGGTAGTGAAAGCAGGCGCTCTACCACCTAAATGCCACCAAATATGTTAGCAAACTTCCAATGCTCAGGGCTTTTACCTCTCACCATTCTCTCCTGTTATGTTACACAAGTTCATGTATATAGACATACATGCTTGCTTACCTTGGGTTGACGCTTGATGTCCTGTAACATTATCACTGGATCTGGATTGGGCACAGCATGGGCAACTATTGTAGGGCCAAAGACTTTAGCCAGATTGGCAACATCCATTTTAGTGCTTGGGCTCTGAGCCACTCTAAGTAAAAGAGCATTAAATTAGAAGACTTGTCCCTCTGCTTAAAAGCAGACCAAAATATAAGATCTATAGGAAAACAATTCAGCCCTCATATTCCCTCCCTAACACCCAACACCATTCTCTTCCCCTTGGCAAAATTCCCTGACTCCCGGAAACAAATTTCTGCTCTACTCACCTCTGCAAGTGAATCATGAGGAAAGCTAATGTGTCTCTGTTGGCCTGGGGCAGTTCACCAACAGCCTGGTACATGGCAGCTATGCTGTTGTCCTCATCTGTGATTTCTATAAATGAAAAGAAAGTACCAAGAGGCCTAGACTTCTTTCCTTTGACAGCAGGCTTCCAAGTTATCGATCACAAAGTCTCATCTATACAGTAAGCTTCTGAAACTTCTGATTAGGTTCATGACTGCACCAGACTCTAGTTTCATTAACAAGCAGGATACTGGCCAACAGCTCAATATTAGAAATCAGAACTCTTAAAAAACCAGCTCTTGCAGTTAGGGAAAGCAGCTGGAAACTCATGTTTCCAGGAATGCAGACATATAAGTGCAGTGACTACAATTATTAAGAAGGTATTCGTTCACAAAACATGTTAAGAGTCTACTATGTGCCAGGCACTGTTCTAAGTGCTCAGGATCAAGCAGAACTAAACAAAGGACCTTGCCTCATGCTACCGGAGGAGTCAGTCAAAAAGCAAATACCTATCAGACAGTGATACGTATAATAAACAGTAAGGCAGGCAAGAAACTAGAAAGTAATGGTAGCTGTTCTTTCTGACAAGGTGGTCAGGAAAGGTGTTTCTGAGGACAAGCTATCCAAAAAGAAACCTGAAAGGAAATAAAGGAGCAAATCACTCCAGGCTGAGAGAACAAACATGATGGCCTCGATGGGAGTAAGCTTGGTTATGTTCTAAGAACTGCAAGAATTCCAGTGTAACTAGAAAAGAAGAAAGGAGGGGAAGGGTGTTGAAAGAAATGATGTTGCCAGGACCCAAATCATGTGGGGTCTTTGGGGCTTGTTAAGGACTGTGGATTTTATTCTGAGACTTTTGGGAAGACTTTGGAGAATACTGAGGACAGAAGGGACATTACCTAACTTAAATTTTAAAAGGACCACTCTAGCTTCTGTGTGAAGATTATACTGTAGAGGGCAATAGTAGAAACAGGAAAACCAGTAGGTTCTTACATCACTCCAGGGTAAGAGAGGTCAAGATAATAATAGGAGTGACACATTTTAAATTTAAGATATATTTACAGGGCCTTTGTTGACATGATTTGCCAATGGATTAGATGCTGGGCGTGAGGTAAAAAAATCAAAGATGGCTCCAAGTTCAAAAGGACAACCTAAAACTTGACCAAAAAAACAACACAAAGCAACAACAAAAAAACCTGTTAGGACCCTATACAGTTTAGACAGGAAGAGGATAGCCATGGGGAACGTGGATAGAGTTATTCATCCATCGAAGTATCTGAGCAACTGCTATGTTTCAGGCACGTACCAGGCAGGGGATAAAACAGAAAACAGGAAACAGAAAAGTCAAAACTTCCTGCCCCCATGGGACTCACATTTAAGGGGTTTTTTTTGTTTTTTAAATTTATTTGGCTGCACCGGGTCTTAGCTGCGGCTGCTGGGTGCAGGATCTTTGTTGCGGCACGCAGAATCTTTTAGTTGCAGCATGTGGCGATCTAGTTCCCTGACCAGGGATCGAACCCAGGCCCCCTGCATTGGGAGTGCGGAATCTTAACCACTGGACCATCAGGGAAGTCCCACATTTAAGTATTAAGATCTGCCCTTACCTGCTGCTTCCATAAAGGTCTTGTTTAGCCGAAAGGTCAGAAGGGGTTCTTTGAGGTTTCGAAGGAAGTCTTTCAAGAGGCTACAGATAGCATGGATGTCATCCACTTTGCTGAGGAGGGGTACAGTTTTCACTCTGAGGAATTTCTCTTTCAGCTCTTTTACTGTCCGGTCACAGCCTGAGATCCGATACAGGCCTGTCTATTATCAAGATGACACTTTCAGTTAAAAACCTCTTAATTACTGACACAAGTAACAAATTCACCCTCTCCAAGGGTGGACTCTTACCTCGGTCAGCCCTCTCTGCTCAATCTCATTTACACAGTGGACAACAATTGAAGGGATCATTGGAGAAGTCTGGGACACATAATCTGCCAGCATTCCCTGAAAAAGGCGAGTTTAAAATTAGTATTTACACCACTTAGACCAGCAGATGAAGACCAATGGAAAGAGCCATCCCCAGACTAATACTCAGGCTGGGACATCATGTTTACTTTTAAATTCCTCTTCCCAAAGCATGTATTAAAACAAAGACTCAATTATTTTCCTACCTCCACACCAGGACTGATTTATGGTCACATATACCACACTCTTGCATGAACAAGTAATAAAAGACCACCAGCTACAACTCTGCCCCTGCTCCTCTTATAGTCAAGGGCATCAGAAAGAAAGCAATAATGAGATCACAGGTATGGAGTATAATATAAACTAATTTATTACTCTAAAAAAGAAAGCCTTTTCTATACTGTAATTATTCTTAGTAAGAAAAATTATTTAACACAACTAACTCACAGTTGATCATGACACAAACCTATCTGTAGGAGAGAACTCCATGGTTCTATATTAGAATACAGGAAATTTGTAAAAATTTACATGCATGGATAAGAACTCTTAAGATTAAAGAAAAGTAACCTTTGATTTGCTGGAGGCTGGGTAGCAGCATAGCCATTTTGTTTTGATTCTTGCTAATGTTGCTTATAACGATAATTTCTTAATGAATCAAACTTTAGAAATAATCTAATCTTAAGACCATAGTATGGAATATCTCTAACGTAAGAGAAAGAATAGTCAAAGATGAAATTACATGATGGTTGGGATTTGCTTCAAAATAATTCACTGAACAGGGTGAAGAGGAGATGGGGGTATTAATAAATCAAGATTGGACATGAATCAGTGATCGTGGAAGCTGAGTGACAGGAGCTAGGGTTAGTTATACTAATCTCTACTTTTGTATATGTTTGAAATTTTACAAAATTGGATGGGATGGGGAGGGGAAGGAGGAGGCGGAGAAAACGAAGCAGGGGAGGGAAGGGAGAAGGAAAATAGGATGAAAACAAGGAAAGGGAGGGAGAGAGAAAGGGGAAGGGAAGGGAGGAAAAGGAAGAGGAATTTGGTTTAGAAAGGTTACTAAACAGACAGACAAACCCAAATAGGATTCTGCTGCAGGTTAACATTTTACAATTTCTATTCATTATTTGTGGGAAAAAATATATGTGGCATCATTAATTTTTGAAAAAAATGGCCTAAAGCTTTTAAAAGCTAAAGAAGCCATAACACAATGATGGTTCCCACAGGTCATACTTCTCCGATCTTGACAGGTGTCCCTATCAGGGTAGGAATGCAGGGAAGGGGACAGCGGTCCCGACATTCTGGATGAGAGACCACACGACAGTCTCGACACTTCAGAGACAGCTTGCCAAACTTTATTCGCTTTCCACATGGTACACAAGATTCGGGTTTAATAACCTGAGGATGAAACAGGAAGTAGTATGAATTAGAAAATTATCATCATATCAACCGATGTTTATTAAGCACTTAGCATGTGCCAAACAACTTCCTCATCCCTTTACACATATTTACTTGTGTAATTCTCACAATAATCCTATAGAATAGGTTTTGTTTTTTTTAAGATAAGGAAACAGAAGCAAAAGGAGGCTAAGTAACTTGCATAAGGGCATCCAGCTGCAAGGGATCACTGTACAGTAGTGGAAAGAATTTGTTGGCAAGGAGTCAGAAAACCCCCATGTTAACTTTGCTACTTACTATCCTGTGGCTCAAACAAGTCAGTTAATTCCTCTGAGCCTCAGTCAGTTTGCTCGGGTTTTTATGAGTAAATCAAGTGGGACAAAGTTAAAACGTGCCATGTTCAAGCATGAAATGTAAATACATGTCACTAAAAAGCATAAACAACTGCTTCTGAAAAGTTGCTTTCTTTTAATTTAATATCACTCACAGAACGGAAAGATACACACCCTCTGTAACCCTGGAAAGTGGGATAAGAAGGAGGAAGGAAATTCGACATTTAACTTTACAACACTAAAGTATTTAAATTTGTTGCTAGTAAATATTACTCCCACAATTTAAAAAGTAGATGTGCCCAAGAGCAGCAGCAATCCCAGATTTACCGTCTTAGAGACAAAGTCATGCAGGCGCATCCCTCCATTGCTTTGTGGAGTGTTGGAGCCATCTGTGTCGGTTTTTGACTCCGGCTGCCTGCTGCTCAAGGTGGAGTCACTATTCCAAGGCTGTAAAGTACCTAGAAAGCAGGCAACTCTAAGCTTTGTGTCTTAGGTATTTTGTTCCTTCTGAATTTTTTTTTTCTTTTTGTTGCGCTGCATGGCTTGTGGTGTCTCAGTTCCTCGACCAGGGATTGAACCCGGGCCCTCGGCAGAAAGCGCAGAGTCCTAACCACTGGACCACCAGGGAATTCCCCCTTCTGGATTTTAACCCCAATTTTAATATAACTGGTAGATAACCAGTAATCTGTAACAATAATCAGAAGTGAATACAATGGCTATGCAAAAAACTATTTCCAGAGAAACAAGTTACATAGTGGTGTAGGCCAGGCTAGCAAGCCAAAGGCAGGGCATGACACCAACAGTGCTCTGGCCCTCAGTAAGCAACTACCCAAAACATCCAACCCCTGCCTCATGAGGGTTCTAAGAAACCAATTCTCCCCAGATTTTACCAGTTGTTTTACACAGGCAATTCAGCCACAAACCCAGCAGACCTGTTTTCCTTCGGCTCCTGGTCCAATATGGCACAGTCTCAATAGTGGACACAGCTTCAATGGGCCCGCCATCATTGGGAACAGTAACTGTAGTTTTTGCAACTATGGATTCATTTCCCTGAAACAAAGGTTGTAATGAGGGAAGGATAAATCTAATTTCCCCTCTACTATAGGTGTTTTGGAATAGTTAAAAAATTCCTGAGTCTCGGTTAGGACTTAAGCCCCCAGCCCCAAACACTCTTAAAGTTGAAGTCTCATACTTTCAAATAGAAATACAGGTCACAGGAACACATATACAAACAACTAAGAACCACACATAAAGCTGACAGCTGTTTACTACTCTATTCATATGGATGATAAGGATCCTATTACACAGAAAAACGTTCACTGAACATCTCTCTCAAAATAACACTGCAATGTTGACTTAGGATTTTTAATGCTTGGGGCCGCTAAACTTTGATGTGTTCAAGACCACAGTTCTCTTGGCCTGGCTATTCTTTTATGTATTTATTTATTTATGGCTGCGCTGGGTCTTCGTTGCTGCGCACAAGCTTTCTCTAGTTGCAGAGAGTGAGGGTTACTCTTTGTCGCAGCGCGTGGGCTTCTCATCGTGGTAGCTTCTCTTGTTGCGAAGCATGGGCTCTAGGCGCGCAGGCCTCACTAGTTGTGGCACTCGGGCTCAGCAGTTGTGGCTCGCAGGCTCTAGAACATAGGCTCAGTAGTTGTGGCACACGAGCTTAGCTGCTCTGCGGCATGTGGGATCTTCCCAGACTAGGGTTCGAACCCATGACCCAGGGTTCTTAACCACTGGGAGATTCTTAACCACTGTGCCACCAGGGAGGCCCTGGCCTGGCTATTCTTACCTGGTCTGCTGTGGAGCCAATGGAACGAGTTTTCTTTACAGGTCCGGGGGGACCATCAATGAACTGTCGGCTACTAGAGCGCTAGAGATGGGGCAAAAACCAAGAACTTTAGTGCCAAATAGAAGATCTGAAGCACAAAAGATAAAATTATTCCATTGGATAACTTGGATGCAAGTCCTAGGTACCAGGACTGCAGGAAATAACAATGTGCACTCTCTCACTGCCTAATTCCACATGAAGCTTAAGTTGTACCAACACAAAAATGCCCTCAGTGCCCTATAAGAAACAAGCAAGCTTTGGAAAAATTTAGATGACAGCACCAGAAAAAGTAGAGTGGAATCCTATCTAAGGACATGAAGTCTTTGGACACATATTAAGGACCCTAAACAAGCACAAAGATAGATCTCTGTATATCCCATTATACACACATTTCATCTGAAACTTAGAGCACAAAAGTCCTGCATAAAAATTCATATGACAACTCAAACAAACTTAAATATATCCTTTTACTCTCCACGAATGAACTGAGAGCAGCCCAGAAGAGTGAAACAGGATGGGATCCTGTCCTGAGTTAGGACATCAAGGAACATCAATTACTGCCCCTGCAACATGGATTCTCTTGTAATCTGTGTTTAACAACAGCTAGAGCAACATGTCAGGATTGCAGTACAATGGCAACATTTCTGGAGAAAAGTCTTCTACTGTTACTTTGTAAAAACAAACACACACAAAAAACCCCCAAAACTAAACAAAACCATACATACCCTCTTTTCTCTCTTCTTCAGTTTAAAAGTCTTGACCAAAGAAGAATCCCAATCCTGTTGACAATTAAACTGTATTAATTTCTTTCTTTGGTTAGTCCTCCCCTAAACCCTGTACAAATAAATTTACAGAGAATTTTAAAGGCCTCTTGAGTCAGAGTACCTAACTCACAATTTGGGGAGACAGAAAGGGAGGGTCTCAAATGTTATAGCTATAGAGCTGTAGTGAGTTAACATGCTTTCTTTCCAAAACTGAAGCTATTATAATAGAATCAGGAATCAAAATCAAAATCAAAATCAAAATCAGGAACCAAAGAGGCAAGAAAAGGTTAAAGAATCAACTTCTGTCGTGATTATCTTCGGTGCCCGGTCCTTTATTTCTGATTATTTTTGTAATTAGTTTTAGAACTTACAGAATGTTGGGCACTATACTGCTGGCGTTAGATGTGAGCCTTACTCTTAAGGGATTGCTATCGTCTAATCAGATGTTCTGTACAATGTAGCCACTTTAAAAGTTCTAATTTAGGTTTTACATCTCTCAATCATCCCTCCTCCTTGGGCCCTAAAAAAGACATTCATGTGGACACTGAAGAATTATTTGTCTTTCACTGTGGTCTAGTTCACTTCGCTCATTTTAACCATTTGCATTCATTTTTAGTAGCTACCTATGACCTCCTGATCCTGATCATCCCTGAAAACACAAAATCCAAAAACAGTCGTATATAGCTTAGCTAAATAAATTTAACCTCTCCAATTTATGGTCAAGTAATTTAGCTACTGGTTGTTTGATTCAGCTTCAGTTACAACAGATATCATATCATAGGTCTAGCTCTAAAATCAGCTAGTAGTATATTCTAGTTTTATTACATATCCCAGACTATGTCATTCCTTATTTCAAAAAGGTGATACCTAATACTAATATCTACAAAACAGCAATTATTTCCCTAGTCAAACTCTGACAATTTGGACATAAAACCCTGCCTATGTAACAAGTAGTTGTCATTTATTTTGCTATCATCAGAAAACCAACTACTAATAACCTCCTGATTTATTGTTTTGTTTGCTAGCTTTCAGCCAGTAAAATAGGAGACATACATAAACCAATAAACTACAAGTCTCTGGAACATCAAAGATTGAAATATCAGGAGATGACCTTTTATGGAGAAACACCACCATAAGTTACAAGAAGGGTTCTGCCCCACAAAAGCAGGGTAACAAACAGCTTAAACAGGTGAACCACTGTTCATCAAAGCATTATCTAGTGCCTGGAAACTTTCATCAGTCTTCTGGCTGAAGTTTCAGGGCACTGGTTTCCTTCTAATTGTGAAGGATGTCTAAGTTTTCCTCAAGAACCAGTTTAATTTAGAAATAAGGCACAAGTCTATTCTCCCCAGAGCAGCAAATAAACCCTGACTGGATAGAGTCTTGCTAATTATTATTATTATTTTTTTGCTAGCTGGGGTTTTAATAAGTCAAGATGTAGCAATCAATTAATACAGGCAGCTCACAGATCCGTTAAATAAATTTAACCTCATGCCAAATCCTAAATTCTATATTCTCACTTCCAAAAATTAAATATATAAGCCAGTCTCTTACAGCTTATATTTATATTTTTAAATGCTAGTCAGTATCTATAACATATCAACTAATAAAATAGTAATAAGGGAATTTTAGAAGAGAGGACAGGAGAGAGATTCCTGAGGGAGCAGGGTTAAGAAAAATAGATAACTCTCAGAAATCAAGTGTTCATTACCAGCGATTCATCAGTCTTGTCAAAGCTGATATCTGATAAAATGGAACCAGATTCATCAATGGTTGACAGTCTAAATGAGTGAAACAGTAGTGTTAGAAACAAGACTGGAAAGTAAAACCCACCAACACCAGAACAAGTCACACTTGTCAGGTAACATCAGCAATTTCACAGAAGCATCTTCCCTGTGGAGATAACTACAAGCTCAAACCCTAGCTGTGGTGGGTTGCTTTTTATGGTTTTCATGGGGGACTATGTGCGTGTGTGCAGGAGTACACATGCAGCACAGTTGCTATTTCAGCTAAGGCCTTATAACAGAAGTTGAAAGTTACATTCAGGGGTATGGGTGCTATTCCCTGCTGAGTCTGTACTACAGGCTACTAAAAATCCACAAGGCAGAAGAGCGAAGTTTAATTTGATCCCAATTGTGGTTGCTTTCTACAAGAGAGAGTATTACCCAGCATTAGCTTTTTAAGAAATTAAGCCTGTACATCTTCTTAGTTATAAAGATTCCCCATAAAACAACCAGGCAACAAAATAAATAGCTCTAAAAGAGTGCTGACCTTTCCCTACGTATTGTATTGGGGGTTGGGACTATTCTAAATAGCGATGCAGTGGAACCAAAATTATTGTCTGGTCTTGGCTCACAGAAGGCCCTTCTAAACCAGAAGAGCTACGAGAGCTCTATAGAGAGTAAACACTGGAAGTATTGCTGAACTGCCACTTCCACCTTTAGGTTTCTTAGCAATGTGCAAGATTAGTTATTGATGTGCAATTCAGCATCAACATGAAATTTTACCCATGATGAAACATCCTAAGGAAAAATAAAAAAATAAAGACGGAGGCCTCTGTGCCTTTATTTCCCACACACCCTTCCTCCAAAGTCTTTTTCTGCTTTATTCAGCACACATTCCAGAAGCAGTATATCTAAGAGTTTAGATAACAAGAACTTATGACAGCTGTGTTGCTTATGATCAGATAACAACAGATGCAGTTCCCCCACCTTTTGTTCCCAGCATTGCTGCTGGATGGTTGGCCTCTGTTGAGAAAAGCCAGAGCTGATCTTTGCTCCTCACTTAGTTGAATGCTGCCAGATGTGTCACACATGAGCATCTCTCGAATCAGCTGAATCTGCCTTTCCTACAGACCAAAGCAGAGTAAAACAGCCTAACTAACCAGGGGAGAAAGCTTCACCTCAAATTTATGGGACAGGCAGACCAGAAGACATTAAAATACAGCATTATGCAAATGAGCCTTCAAGAAGGCTGCTACACCAATAGCATATTAATTCACTTCAAGCCCAGGTTGTGTCTCCGATTTCTGACTGGTAAAATGAACTCCATCTAGAATAGTGGGGTTTCTGCTACAGGACTTTTGGATCAAACCGCTAATCCAAGAAAAGACAGTACTGCAAAATGAGAGTCCCAAAATAGATTTCACATAGCAAAAACACTTTAGTGTCAGCTAATTAGGACAATTATTGGCTTCTTCTACAGCTCAAAGCAGCCACCCACCTTTCTAAATGGTGGAGCAAAATGCATTAAAATGGATATAAAGCTGTGATGCACTGGAACCAGACAATTTGATCTTACTGAGGCATCTAACACTGTACGAAGATGAATTAGTCCCTCCTAGCAAAGGCTTGCCTTTGTACCATGACCCACCCTGGTACATCAGAATGATAATGCTCTATGTTCTAGTGTTCACATTGGTTGAATACATCTATCCCTTTACCCTAAATTAAGAGCAGTGATGAAGGAAAGACTTCAGAGTTGTCCTGCCTATAACAATGACAAAGTACTAGCTATTGATATCTTATATGAGGATGTTCTAGGTAGCACTTATAATCAACAATGAGACATATCAAATATGCTAGGATTTATTTCTCTGCCTTTCCCCTTTTTAATTCTTTAAATTCTCATTTGAAATCTATTAAGTAAAAGTTTCAGGTCTAAAGGAGAAAAAATTTTTTAAATTTAAATTTCAGCCTATGAAGAATAGGATTCCTTGGCTGCAATTTCAGCTCCAATCATAGACAAACTGCTTTTAGTTCTTTAATGTAGAAGAAACTGGGTATACCTGGGCAAGTGGAAACATTACCCGTTGATCTTCCCCCGTCCCCACTGTCACAGTTCTAGCATAAAAAACAATACACACCAGCTTTTCACAGTCAGCCTCAGCTCGCTGTCTCCGTTTGATCTCTACATCCACCTGATTGCGTGCATGCTTCAGCTTAACATCCAGAGCACTACGCTCAGTCTCTACTTTCATCAAAAGATCCTTGTATTTGCCCAGCTCGTGATCTGTTCTCTGCCACTTTTTACGGAATTCTTCAAAGTCCTTGGCCAACTGGATAAATTCTAAGAAAAGGGGGAAACTTTAATAATTCAAACACCAAACAGAGTATAAATGCTCTAATAAATGAGTCCTCTGGTTAGTTTTACTCCAAATGCATAATTAAGGGACCAGATGAACTATGGGCAAATCCATCTGAAAATAACCAGGAGCAGATCCTGGATATATGTCCATCACTCTGGATGAGAGCTTTGTGGGGAGCAATTCCTATTTCAATAGGCCAGTTACTTTTGGCTTAGCCAGTGTCATCTGCTATGGAATAAGCAGTCATTAGTCACCTGGCTCCAGATGTAACACTAACAGTAAAAGCTCCTGAACAGAAGGCAATCAAAGGGGATACCTTTGGGGCAGCTGTCACCCACCAGGACAGTTACAGCTATAAAACAAAAACAGTCTCCTTTAGAGTCACGCATTGCTGTGCCAGAGAGGCGTTAAACAGCAAATTCAAATGTAACTGCTGTAATATGCTCCAGTAGATATAGATTAATATTACAGATGTCTAGGCCTACAATTGCATTCAGCTATATAATTATACAAATACTGATTTGAAAGTAAAGAGCCAATTTGCTTTTGCTGTTTAACACAGCCCTGAAGGGTATGTAAACATTCCAGTTGGAAAGACAGAGGAAGAGAAGATCATACTAGCTTTGGGTGAGTCACTGATAGAGGAACGTGGACTCTTTTCAAATGTCTGCAAAGAAAGTATCCCTTCTAAGGAAGGCAGCACCTCAAAGCATGATAACCCTGGTGGCATCCGTTCTTATCACCTGCTACTGGCAAAGACTATTCTATAATGCCTTACTATTCTAGTTAACCTCAATCTACCTCTAAGCTTCACTCCACCAGCCATCATGGAGGAACTTTCCAAGGTGTACATCTGCTGCAGGTTAAACTAACCCAGTTTACGGCTGAAACTAGGCCAAATTCACACAAAGCTAGCAGATTCTCAGGTAGTAAGGGTACTTTTCCCATTTGAATTTAACCTGAGAGCATAGAAATAATATAGTGCTTTTTTAAAGCAATTTTAATAATTTGACTAAGTTTCAAACTTACAAATTAGGATAACAATTCGATCTAGAGAAACCAAGTCTGATACATAGGGAAAAAGGTTTTTAGTAAACAATCGATTTTAGCAAAACAGGATATTATGACTTAGTTATCTTAGACAACGCAAATATCAAGGGTCTCAAAAAATAAAATATATTATTACAAAATTCAAATAGTTTTAAATGATATACTGGTTTAGTTAACAGTTTGGAACACATTACTAAGGGTTTTTTCTCCTTAACTTAAACAAAAAGAAAACAAACAACATATCCTTTTGCAAATTTAACTATTTCAAAATTACGGATTCATAAGAAAAAATTAAAAACAAGAGCTGGTTCTTAGCCATGTTTACTCTCGCGATTCACCAAGCAATGCACTTATTATTTGTGTACTTTTCGATGTATGTGATACTTCCATTTTAAAGAATAAAGATCAGGAAACAAGTGTGTTTCAACTACACAGTCTGAAAACTTTCTAGCTCCACACTGTGGTCAATTAAATGTTTCTAAATATAGTGTTGCCTACACACTCAAATACTTACTGAATTGAAAAACAATTTTGAGAATGAAAAGATTTTCATTTGACCTAATTTTGCTGGCTTGCTTGGTCCTTAGGATACTCCTTGAAAAGTCTTATTAAATTGGGGTTTTAATTCCCATTCATCGTTAATTGGCATACATTACAGGTCTAACTGCATTGGGTAACAGAACTGAAACCAAATCAACTATCAGTTCATTTCAAGGAAGGAGTTCCTATTTTAATAGTACAAATGGTTAAATTACTAGTTTAGTTTGTTAGACCAAAACCAGAGCATTTGCATACATAATTAAGATATTACTTTTATGTACAATTCTGTTATGAACTAATTGTGCTAGCATGGGTCAAAAAGGCACTTCGGACCACAGACCAGGAAAAACTTTGATGCTGGAGATCAATAAACACAAATGGCATTTTTCTGGTCAGTGTGTGAATCACAATTTAATTTGGTACTAGCCCCTGTCATGAAGTATACATTCAAAAGGTTTATTAAATTCAAATTGTCTCTTTAAAAAAGTTATGTGTATATTAAATTACAAAATGCATCTATCAAAAAGGAGAAAGGAGAAGGGAAATTTCCTTAAAACAAATTAAGAATAATCTTAGATCCATTAAAAAAAAAAATCAGGACTTGGTTCATAGTTCAGCAAAGAGATTAAAGCAGCTCCAGAAATCCTGTTTTTTTCAGCTCACTCCTGCTAAGGCCATTGTAGAGGCTCTTGTCTTTCTCACTACCTTTTAAGCTTCTTAAGGGCAAGGACCCTGTGTCTCTTCTGCTTTTTTATCCCCAGGGCCTTACACTCTACCCAGCACATAGTAGGCACTTAAATGTTAAATGAGTGACTGAACAAAATTGTTGTTCAGATCAAATTTAAACTCCAGGCATCCAGGCCCACCTCACCAGTCTGATCAAACTTCCCATCACTACCCAATACCCTCTTTCTAGCTAAACCAATTTGTCCCTGCCCCAGGAAAGACCTGTATTCATTTCTGTCTTCTCACTTAGGATCAAGCTATGCTTTCCAAATGGAATGCCCTACCTACTCTTCTTTTTTTTTTTTTGGCTGTGCCATGCAGCTTATGGGATCTTAGTTCCCTGACCAGGGGTTGAACCCGGAACCACAGCAGTGAAAGCACTGAGTCTTAACCACTGGACCGCCAGGGAATTCCCCACTCTTCTTTATGTACCCATTTTTCTAGTCCCAACTGCTCTATGAATCCTTTCCTAATTTGTTTGCTCCATTTTTCTATACTTCCCCAAAGCATATATTTTTATACTTGTATTATCTTCTGTTTCATGAGACAGAATCCTGTCTCTGAAACTTAAATACCTTAATCTTCTTGAAGACAGGCACCATGTCACATACACTTTAGTATCACCTACTGCATATAGCATAGCACCAACCTAGTATGGTGTTGGCACACAAGGCACCTGATAAATATTAAGTTATATTTATTCCTAATTTACACACCAACGTCAAAAAAGTTCAGGCGTCCCATGATAAAAATAGAAGATAAAAATCATGTAGACTGGGGAAAACAAAGATAAAGTATCTAGGCTATTAAAGTCATTTTATTTGAATATTAACTTTCACTCTGATCTTTCGGTAACCTTGGACCTAGCTTTAAAAAAAAAAAACTATAACTATACAAAAAGGAGAAAGAGGAATGAAGTTATTATGATGAAAAGCAAGAGTAAGGAGTCAGGGGACACGGAGGGATGGGAGGAATTCCTAGGATCTAAGAAGAGGACAGACTGGGGTGGTTGCAGAAAAGGAAATTCTAGAGTCTAGAAAACACTAAGCCACTTTAGTTCCTCAAAAGCCAACATTCCGGGACTTCCCTGGTGGTCCAGTGGTTAAGATTCCACACTCCCAATGCAGAGGGCCCGGGTTCGATCCCTGGTCAGGGAACTAGATCTCACATGCTGCAACTAAGAGCCCACATGCTGCAAATAAGACCTGGCAGAGACCAAAAAAAAAAAAAAAAAAGCCAACATTCCAAGTTAGGGATTTGCAGAGGGGACAAAACGTACCTCTGGGCTTCCCTAGTGGGGCAGTGGTTAAGAATCCGCCTGCCAATGCAGGGGACACGGGTTCAAGCCCTGGTCTGGGAAGTTCCCACATGCCGGGGAGCAACGAAGCCCATGCTCCACAACTACTGAGCCTGCGCTCTAGAGCCCGCGAGCCCCAACTACTGAGCCCGTGTGCTACAACTACTGAAGTCCGCATGCCTACAGCCCGTGCTCCACAACAAAGAGAAGCCACGGCAATGAGAAGCCTGCACACCTCAACAAAGAGTAGCCCCCGCTCGCCACAACTAGAGAAAGGCCGCGCACAGCAACGAAGACCCAACGCAGCCAAAAAAAAAAAAAAACCCAACAAAACCAACGTACCTCTATTTTATAACAGAAATCAAGGGAAGATAGAAATTTGCTTATAAAATAAAGGTTCTTGTAAAAATAATATCTTGTATTTTGGGGGGAATAATTATTTCAAAAGGTATTTTCACAACTAGTATCTCATTTATCTTGAAATCCTCATGGCAAAATTCCTTTTTTACAGATGGAGAAACAGACACAAAAATAACAGTTAAAAGCCAGCAAGAGTTACTGAGACTCCAAACCTCAGGTTCCTCCCTCTGCCCCCAAATACTATCAGCTGCCTCCTCCTAGAGATCTTAATCACAATCGCTTCCACCCATTTCTCCTTATTTCCACCTTCACGATCACCACTCCAGTTGGGGCTCCCCATTGCCTCTTTCCTGAGCTATGGCAACCATGTCCTAATCAACCTCCCAGCCTCCACTTCTGATACAGCCTCCACCTCTGCCAGGGTAACCTTCTAAAAGCACGGTTCTGATTAAACCACTTCCCCTTACTCTTATTCCCCTCACACTCCACACCCTCTTGTCTCCACTCAGGTGGCTCCCCTGACCCTAAATGCCTTCTTTCATGTCTGTCTGTTGGGATCCTACCCTATACCTAATCTAAGGCTCAACTCAAACCCTACTTTTTTCCATAAAGCCATTATTTGCTGAGTGAACCTGAATTTTAAGATCTCTTATTCAATACTCCTCCCCACTAGACTCCAAAGCAATCCATCTTCTGAGATGATGTGACCTCAAAGAGAAGCCTAATTAGTATGCTATCATGGTTATTGAGTTGATACCAGACGACAGGGTCATGCAACAGCTATTAGAGAGAGAAAATAGAATATTGTTTTGAAAGGCCTGTAAGTAGATGAGAGCTATCAAAAACATGAATCAAATTAAAGAAAATATTGAATGGCACAAGCAAGACACCATACTAAGTACTATGGAGATTGTTTTCTTTTTAAGTTTAAGACACAGTTCTTGTATTACTTTTGTACCAATGAGACTGACTTAACAGCAACACCCGCTAAATTAGGTATACATGAAAACCTGAAATAGAAGAGCATGGTAACACAAAGAAAAGCTGGTAAAGAAAAATTCCCTTACATCACTTAGGTCAGTGCTATCAGCCCCACCTTTCTTTCTCACTAATCTACTTCCCAGAAGACTACTGTGTCACCACCTCCTTTTTCTTCCCAGCTCTCCACCCAACCTTAACCCTTTATTACTAAGCATCAAATAGGTAGGTGAAAGCAGATGAACTGTCCCTCCTTCAAAAAGAAACTGTCATTTTTCTCCTCTTCAATTGAAAATGTTTTATAGAACACAGGGAAAACCCAGGATAAAAAATGTAGACAACTACTACTCTAAAGAAAAAAGGCAACATCCTTAGAAATTCAGTAGATTTTGCCCAGTTCGTGATAAGAAAATAAAACCGACGACTAATGCCAACTATGTAGTGAAAAGAGAACCCTGATAATGAAAAAAGTCTGGGTAAAACCCATTTAAAAACAACTACAGAAAAATAAGTGACCATTTACAATGAGTGTCCATTAAGCTTTGACCATAGATAAGTGACCATCATTTTCTTTTTAGATAACTCAAGTGAAAAACAATTTTAGGATTGGAATACACTTTGGCTTTGCAGAAAACCGAAATCTGAAATCTGTTTTTTCTCTTCACACAGGCCAGCTCAGAATGACTTACGGACTTCATTTCCTTCACTGAGAATCTCCATCCGGCGTACAAGCTGCTCAAACAGATTCCGCATATTCAGCATCAAAGTATCCATCTTTCTGCCAAGAAATCAAATCAAATATACATTAGGGGTCCTGCCATCTCCCCCAGACAAAAGATTCAGGAGCAATCCAGTACAGTGATCAGTGACTAACATCTGGACTCTTCCATGTGTAGCTACCACTATGAGAATCTCGAGCTAACAACTGATGTTTTTTGTAATCCTTATTATAAAAACAAAGTTGGAATGTTTAAGACTCATTTGAAAATTACAAACCCATTTCAGTCCCCTGAATATAACACCCCTTCCTGCCTACTTCTTTTCCTCCACTCTGCAATCACTCTGGAGCTGAGAAGCAATTAGGGACAAGTATGTCAGTTGATTACTAGGTGACCAACTACTTAGTCAAGCCTATCAATATAACATTTTTGCCACTTTAATCCTGCTGCACTTTGGAGACCTTCCATGTAACTTAAAAGGTTTATTTTTAATTTCATCTTTAGCTAGTACCCCTGTTGCAACTGTCTTTTAACACGCAGTACATGGTCAGCACATTTCCTACCAACAGCGCAGATGACGTCACACAAGTGATTAAGTGGGGAAACTGCCAGCTCAGCAGCTCAAGAATTATTTCTGTAATGCAGGGCTCTCTGCTGGACTGCGTGCAGGGACTATGTCTAATAAATTTATACTAAGTATAGGCAAAGGATTATGTTGTACCATATTCTGGCATCAAGGAGACAATACACCACCTTCACAGTTAGAAGGGCAAAGGAAAAATCATTTGCTACTGTGTTCTGTAATAGTGAATTTCAGGCTTCATATTTCCCCCCGCAAAGACTTGCTGATATTACATTAAAAATGGTGTCCTTACAGGCAGTTCTATTCCAAATAGACTTTAACTGGGAACACTTTAAGGAAATAAGATCTTCAAAAAAGAAAGAAATCAGCGGGATTTTATGAAAATTATCAAGGAAATGAAATTAAAAATCAAGTTTCATTTGAAAATTGAATGTTCTCAGAAACACCATTAAAGGATCCTTCTTATGTTTCTCCTAATCACCCCTTCAACATTCTAGTCCAGGCCCTTTTTTCATGCATCTAAATAAAATTTTAAGAACTCTTTTACGAAGGTTTAGTGATTTTACAATGTTTGTAAGATTGTACCATAAGCTATGAGGGCAAGAAAGGGCAGAAAAAACACAAAGGAAAAAGGAATATATAAACATAAAGATATTTTCTATTAAATGCTACAGACTTATTCATCTGTACTTGTATGATGGTTGCTCTAATAGCAAAAAAGCTTTCAGTTCCAAGCTTGGATGCAATATATACATGAATCAGGGCTGAAAACCAAGATTTTCAAATGGCAATGTATCTGTTCCAAGCTACATAATCACGGCAAGCTGCTAAGCAACCAGACCAACAAATTTATTACAAAGCTCTTCCTCTAAACTAAGAACAAAACTAAAAGAATAGCATTAAAACTGGTAGGAAGAGATGTGGAAGTCATGGAGATGCCCATGGGTTTTAACAATATGACAAAAAAGGCAAATACTTCTAAGTGCTACAGGACAGAAAACAGGGGCAGGGCATTCAGTAGCCTATTCAAATGATGATTTCCTTTAGTTCCCAATAAAAATGAAAGACAGTGATCAGTTTTGTTTTTGTTTTTTTTTTAAACATTTATTGCATCCAGCATATTTTGGGGGGGCCGCACCTTGCAGCATGCAGCATCTTAGTTCCCCAACCAGGGATTGAACCCAAGCCTCCTGCAGTGGAAGCGCGGTGTCCTAACCACTGGACTACCAGGGAATTCCCAGTGATCAATTTTTTTATTTTTATTTTTTTGGCTGTGTTGGGTCTTTGTTGCTGCGCGCGGGCTTTCTCTAGTTGTGGCCAGTGGGGGCTACTCTTCATGTGGTGTGCGGGCTTCTTATTGTGGTGGCTTCTCTTGTTGCGGAGCATGGGCTCTAGGCACGTGGGCTTCAGTAGTTGTGGCACATGGGCTCAGTAGTTGTGGCTCTCATGCTCTAGAGTGCAGGCTCAGTAGTTGTGGCTCATGAGCTTAGTTGCTCTGTGGCACGTGGGATCTTCCCAGACCAGGGCTCAAACCCATGCCTCCTGCAGTGGCAGGCAGATTCTTAACCACAGAGCCACCAGGCAAGTCCCCCCAGTGATCAGTTTTAATATGGGGTATTATTGGTTTCTATCATTTCTGCACTCATCTGTATATTCTGAGACTATAAGACAGTGAGCTCAGTACACAGGGAAACTTTTATCTGTCCAGGAATGCAGAAAAGGAAAATGTGACAGTGCAACTAGGGTACTGAAAACTGGTTATTTAAAAAAAAAAAGAAAGAAGGGACTTCCCTGGATGGCGCAGTGGTTGAGAACCCATCTGCCAATGCAGGGGACACGGGTTCGAGCCCTGGTCCAGGAAGATCCCATGTGCCACAGAGCAGCTAAGCCTGTGCGCCACGACTGCTGAGCCTGCACTCTGGAGCCCACAAGCCACAGCTGCTGAGGCCCGCATATGCCTGGAGCCCGTGCTCTGCAACAGGAGAAGCCACCACAATGAGAAGCCCGCGCACCGCAGCAGAAGTGGCCCCCGCTCGCAGCAACTGGAGGGCCCGCGCGCAGCAGCTGGAGGGCCCGCGCGCAACAACAGAGACCCAACACAGCCAAAAAAAAAAAAAGAAAAAAAAAAAAAAATATATAAATGGCACTACCCTTAAACACACACACACAAAAAAAAATTCAGAGGGTTTTTATGTCTTAAATGACAATACAACAACCTGATTCCTTGTCTCCTTTAAGAGAAATCCCTCATTTTCTCAAGTTCCTCTATTCTTCTTTCCTATTTTCTTTGTGCATACCACTCCCTAGAGTGAGTGCTGTGGGGAGGTACTTTCTTGAAAACACAACCTGATTCCTGAAAAGACTATAGACACAGAGTACCTACCTGTGGACATCTCACCATAGTAACTATTATCTCATAGAACTACCTCGATCTACATTGTTCTCCTATCATGATGCCTAGTACCTAGGAGATAGCTGTTTGACTAAACATATCAAACTATCCCACCTTAGTCATTACATCTCTACAGACAACTCATCCATTTCTCTCTCCAGCCCTCAGCTCTCTCCTAAGTCAATCTTGTAACTCTCAATTTGTTTCGGATGCCCTGGATGTTGAGCTCGATTTTGAGACATCATTCTATCCTTCCCCCACACGTCATCAACTACTTTACCCAATGACCTACCATACTCCCTCTCCTACCGACACCCAACTTTGATTTCCTTATTTTTATCATTCTCCCAGTCACTCAGTTCCAAACCTCAGCATCACCTTAAGTTACTCCCCTTCCTACAAGTATAATCACCAAACTCTGTGGATTCTTCTCTCATGTGTGTCATACCCAGCCCATCATCACGTGCAGGTCATTAACATTCACTTCAACTGGCCTCCCTGGCCCCAGTCTTTCCCCAACTACTTTGCTCAATTGGCACTCAGACACCTTATACTCTAATTTAACTTTACCATGTTTCTATCCTATGTCCCAGCTAAACTGTAGATTTGAGAGGAGAAACCTTACATTTGGCACCGCTGTATTGCACAAAGACTCAGTACTTTTAAAAAGTACTTGATAAATCGAAGTCAGAGAACAAACACATGAACGGACACACACAGACACACACACACACGCCCCCCCCCATGATTCTGTCAAAAGAATTTCCATTGTACCTGAACATCACGTTTAATACAGATGAAAACAGAACAGTTAAAAGAAAGGTGAGGGGGCAGAAGCCCTGGGATATAATTTTAGTTCCTCTATTTACCTGTTGTATAACCTTGCGTAAGTCACTTAAATTCTAAGAAACATCTATAAATGGGAACGATAATACTTGCCCTATTTACCTCACAGAATATTACAAATTAATGTAGGTAAAAGTTTTATACCATATAAATTGAACCTCATTATAAGAACATAGGGTATTGGACTTCCCTGGTGGCGCAGTGGTTAAGAATCCACCTGCCAATGCAGGGGACACAGGTTCAAGCCCTGGTCCAGGAAGATCCCACATGGCGCGGAGCAACTAAGCCATGTGTCACAAGTACCGAAGCCTGCGCTCTAGAACCCGCAAGCCACAACGACTGAGCCCACGTGCCACAACTACTGGAGCCCGCGCGCCTAGAGCCCGCGCCCTGCAACAAGAGAAGCCACCGCAATGAGAAGCCTGAGCACCACAATGAAGAGTAGCCCCCACTCACCACAACTAGAGAAAGCCTGTGCACAGCAACGAGGACCCAACGCAGCCAAAATTAATTAATTAAAAAAAAGAATATAGGGTATTATAGTGGGTATACATTTTTTGCTTTTGTTTTGGTCTGATTGTTGTTATTTACATCCTAGAACAGTGATTACCAAATCATAGCTGGAACCCAGATCAAAAAGAAGGGAGGAGATAGCAAAACTTGACCTTGTCTAGGCTCTTAAACAAGCTCTTCTACATGAGGCTCATAGCATCTGAGAAGAGTTAATTTTTCCTCTAACACAGATTTACTTTGGGCAATCCAAAAACAGCTCTACAAAATATAATCCTCTTCTCTTTATATGCTAAGGGACAATGCATTTTTATTAACGTGCTACAGAAGTGACTCTCAGGAATTATTTATAGATGCCAAAAATATCTTTCTGTATCAGTACTAACTCTGATATCTCAACCAAATTGTAGCTTGAAAAGCTAAAATTTACTCATCCTATTCAATGTCAATTGAAAATGGCCTTAATTTTCCTGCTGGGTCACATTTTTACCCTCATGAATACTTCTTTATTTCCCCCCCTTTATTATTTAGCTCATAGCTAGGAGATACACTAATGTGAAAGGAAACAAAAACAAAGTCATATTGCAGTACATTGCTTTGCAGCTGTAAAACAGATGTCACTTTTTCACTACAGAGGCGGCTGCCTTTCGGGAAAGCTGAAATGATCCTTGTGTGTAGCAAGGAAATCAGTTTGCTGAGTGCTTTAAACAAAAAGGTGCTAGAGAATCTCAGCTGTTATTGATGAGAAGCCCCAGAGGTGGAGAAGTCACTGTGTTACAGATTCCCAATCTGTGAGTATCCCTAAGGGAGCAATTTGGCATCACCAGGAAAGAGTCTCAGCTTGATGTGATTGCTTTGAGTCCCCAATTTAATTTCAATCACCAGCCAAGAGAACAGAGATCATCCTTCAGAATAACAGACTATTACAGATCTTACTGCAGAGTATCCTGGGAAAAGTCTCTAGCCTCTTCTTCCTCCCCTTACAAACAACATTATTAAGAGACCTATACATCAGGTTTTAGATGCATTGAGGTGTTAAATTCTGTCACACAAAGCAGTGCGTTTTTCAGGGAAGAGTTTTAATGAAAAACATTCTCACAAACATTACTAAATCTGGAGAGTCCCAAGAAATCAACAATACAGGTTCTCTGTTCTCTGCTGCCAAGAAAAAACATTCCCTAAGACTGTCTCAATACTACAAGATTCTTTCAAATGAAAGCATTTCGGAATAATTCTTTTTCCCAAATGTCCAGCTTCTGCTTCACCGTATCAAAGCCTCTATTCAACTGGCAGGCAGAAGGAATATCTTGAAACCGAATGTTCTCATGAGCAAGTCAATTGCAGAAAGAGTAAATAGAACATCCTCAGTCCAACATGAATGAAGATTAAAGTACGGAATGGGAGGAAATTCCCCGGCAGTCCAGTGGTTAGGGCTCTGCACTTTCACTGCCAAGGGCCCGGTTCGATCCCTGGTGGGAGAACTAAGATCCCACAAACCCCTGCAGCATGGCCCCAAAAACAAAACAAAACAAAACAAAAAAACAAAATGGGACAAGTTGAATTACTGTTTTTCAGAAAATGATTACCAGTTCATTATACTAAGTTCTCCTCTTATTTTTTCTTCTGTGAATTCCTTCCATTCCAAACTGTTCCATTCCATTCCTCAGGGTCTAGTATAAGTCTTACCAACTCACTAAAGCATTTCCTAACCATTTTAGTCCAAAATAACCTCTTTATTATCTATAACACTCATTTGGTAGATATAAAACACTGCCTCATACTGTTAATTTCCTATGATCAAAAAAAAAGGACATCCCTGGTGGTCCAGTGGTTAAGACTCCGGGCTTCTACTGCAAAGGGTGAAGTTCGATCCCTGGCAGGGGAACTATGATCCCCGCATGCTGCAAGGTGTGGCCAAAAATTTTTAAAAAAGAAAAAAAAAAAAGTTATTTAATGGTGAAACTAAAACCTCACCACGCTAAACAACTATATGCACCTCCCTATCTAATCTTTGCCCATTATGCACCCATATTTCATCGAATTGCAATCATAGATTTATATATAATTTTGTGTTTTACTTTTTTTAAATCATGTTTCCATTAAGTTACAAAAAGTTCATGAACATTTATTTAACTGTTCTCTTCCTTGGACATTTAGGTAATTTCGTTTTTCTGTTACATCTACTTAGAACCTCTCACATGGTCACTCCCTCACTTCCTTCAGGTATTTATTCAAATGTCATTGCCTCTTACAGATGGCCGATAGGCACATGGAAAGATGCTCAACATCGCTAATTATTAGAGAAATGCAAATCAAAACTACAATGAGGGGCCTTCCTGGCGCAGTGGTTGAGAGTCCGCCTGCCGATGCAGGGGACACAGGTTCGTGCCCCGGTCCAGGAGGATCCCACATGCCGCAGAGCGGCTGGGCCCGTGAGCCATGGCCGCTGAGCCTGCACGTCCGGAGGCTGTGCTCCGCAACGGGAGAGGCCACAGCAGTGAGAGGCCCGCGTACCGCAAAAAAAAACCAAAACCAAAAACAAACAAACAAAAAACTGCAATGAGGTACCACCTCACACAAGTCAGAATGGCCATCATTAAAAAGTTTGCAAATAGGCTTCCCTGGTGGCGCAGTGGTTGAGAGTCTGCCTGCCAATGCAGGGGACACGGGTTCGTGCCCCGGTTCGGGAAGATCCCACATGCCGCAGAGCGGCTGGGCCCGTGAGCCATGGCCGCTGAGCCTGCGCGTCCGGAGCCTGTGCTCTGCAACGGGAGAGGCCACAACAGTGGGGGCCCACGTACCACCAAAAAAAAAAAAAGTCTGCAAATAAATGCTAGAGAGGCTGTGGAGAAAAGGGAACCCTCCTACACTGTTGGTGGGAATGTAAATTGGTGCAGCCACTATGGAAAACAGTACGGAGGTTCCTTAAAAAACTAAAAATAGAGCTACCAAATGATCCTGCAATCCCACTCCTGGGCATATATGTGGAGAAAACTATGATTTGAAAAGATACATGCACCCCAATGTTCACAGCAGCACTATTTACAATCAATAGCCAAGACATGGAAACAACCTAAATTTTCATTGACAGATGAATGGATAAAGAAGATTTGGGGCTTCCCTGGTGGCGCAGTGGTTGAGAGTCCACCTGCCGATTCAGGGGACACGGGTTCCTGCCCCAGTCCGGGAAGATCCCACGTGCCGCGGAGCGGCTGGGCCCATGCGCCATGGCCACTGAGCCTGCGCGTCCGGAGCTTGTGCTCCGCAACGGGAGAGGCCACAACAGTGAGAGGCCCGCGTACTGCAAAAAAAAAAAAAGATGTGGTGTATATATACACAAATAGAATACTACTCAGCTATAAAAAAGAATGAAACAATGCCATCTGCAGCAACACGGATGGACCTAGAGATTATAATAAGTGAAGTAAGTCAGAAAGAGAAAAGACAAATACCATATGATATTTATATGTGGAATCTAAAATATGGCACAAATGAACTTATTTACGAAACAGAAACAGACTTAGACACAGAAAACAAACTTATGGTTACCAAAGGGGAAAGGGGGTGGGATAAATTATGAGTTTGGGATTAGCAGAATCAAACTACTATATATAAAATAGATAAAACAACAAGGTTCTACTGTATAGCACAGGGAACTAGATTCAGTAAACTATAATGGAGAAGAATATGAAAAACAATATATATATAAAACTGAATCACTTTGCTGTACACCAGAAACTAATACAACATTGTAAATCAACTACACTTCAATTTTTAAAAAAGTCATTGTCTCATTCTTAACCACACTATTTTAAATTGCATCTTTCCCCCTAACACTTCTCTGCTTTATTTTGCTCAAAAGCACTCATCTCCATCTAACATACTTATATATTAACTTACTTATTTTGTTTATTGTCTGTCTCCCCAATAGTTTAAGTTCCAAGAAGGCAGAGATTTTTGTTTGTTCATCGCTGAGCCCCTGGTGCCTAGAACAGTGCCTGACACTTGGCAAATGATTACTAAATATTCACCGAATAAATAAATTGAACATCACCGAGGACAGTGTTTTTCTTCAGGTGGCCGTGTGCCTTAAAATGGATTTCCGAGGCTGGGATTACCAAGTCAGAGGATAAAAACCTCTTATGACTCTTGATATACAGTGCCAAAATATTTTCTAAAAGGGCTGTACTAATGTACAGTGCTCTCAACAGTGTAAAGGCCTACTAATGGTAACACAATCTGTTACCTTTCTAAGTTCTATTAACCCAAATAAATTGCAAACTCCTTTAAAGCCAAGTAAGATTGTCTTGTACTTACATTTTGCACTTAATAAGTGCCTGTTGAATGATTAAGCTTTAGGAAAAGCGTCTTCTCTGAACACTTTCAATAACTCGAAAAGCTCACCTTCCACATTGAAGAGTATGATGACGTTTCTTTAAAAAAAAGAAAAAGAAAAAAAAGCTTATCTTCCCACCCACCCCACGTTCCTATGCACACCCTCTGCCGAGGAATGAAATCCTGAAGAGGGATGTATGTGAAATGGCCTCGTTGTTACTAAGGCTGGGATTTAGGACGGGAAGGGCAAGATGTCATTGCCTACCTAGACTCACACAGCCCACTAGGGAGAGGGGCACCACTCGGAGCCGCGCCGGCCTCTCAAACACCAGGGCCTGCTTTTCCCTTCGAAAAAGTCTTGCTCCTCTGTGGAGAACGGTGGTGTTAGCCCACCCACTCCCTAACTCTGTCTTTAAGTGAGAGCCACTTCTTTGGGGTGGCTCCTGCCTTGTTCAAGCCACCATCTCAAAAAGAGGCCCCCGGCTTTCCACAAAACACGGCGCCAAGAAAGAAGCCACCCACTTCCCAGCCATCGCCCCCTCAGGCCGCCCGCGCCCCCGGCCCATGGAGAGCCTTCAAAGGAGGGGCTGTAGGTGCCGGCCTCCACCACAACCCGCGAGCGGGCCACGGCTTCACAACCGCGGACGCCTGCCTCCCACCACAAACCCAGCGCCAGACCCACCTTTTCTCGCAACTCCCAGCACCCACTTGGTCGGGTCCCCCGGGCCCCACCTGGGCGGCCTTCCACTTCCCTCCGCGCCTCACCCAACGGCAGAGAAGCTCCTCGCCGCCAGCTCGTGTTTGAAATCCGGCACCAACCAATCACAGAGAAATTTATTCCTCCCGCGCTGTCCCCCTACGTTGCGACGCACGCGTCGGGGCCACGGGGAGGGGGCGGGGACAAGACTGGGCATGCGCGTTCTGATAGAGCGAAGCCAAAGGCAGCCATCTTGACTAAGGTCAACCGTTTTTTGTTGTTGTTGTTGTTGTTGTTTCCCCCTTCCCCTCACCCCCTCCGGAGCCCTTTCCTGAAGCCATTCACGATACCATGTTGACTAAGGGCAAGTGATACTTCTTGAGTGCAAATTATTCTTGGCCTTACTGTTTTCTCCAGACTGAGAAATAGGACTTTTGGAAACTGTTAACTGAACAGTGTCTCATCTCTCGATTGAATAGGAAGAATTCCGGAAGGAGATAGAACAGCAGTCATTTACAACCATATATGCTGAGCTGTACACTGCCTTCATTCATTCCTGCATTCCAGGTTTTCATTTGACACACATTTATTAATTGCACCAAATTTGTAACAAGGACTCTCCTAGGAACTGGAAAAATAAAGATGACATGATATCTGCTTTCCAGTAGCTACACATCGGGAAAACAAAAATATAAAATGAAAGTGCCATGATTTCATTTAATAAACGTTCATTTAGAACTTGGCATAGTGCTAACACGGGGCTTTCATACTTTCTTTTAATCCAAATCCACAGTGAGAAACAGATTTTACATTACAACCACGTAGTACAGAACTCTGCTTATCCTTACTCCATGAATGTATTCTGAACTATTTTTTTCCTATTCTCTTACCACCACCCCTGCCATGTTAGTTGTCCCTACCTCATTGAATTTATTAATTATTAGCTACCTGCAACTTGAAAAAAATACTGGCTAATGCATGCAAGAAGCAGTGTGGTTTAAAGGGAAGATCACAGGTTTTATAACCAGAAAACTTGACTCCATTTAAACAAATACTGTGGAGCACTTTTGTGCCTCCGCATACTGCTGAACCAGCCACATCATCACTTTTTAACCCTTCTGTACTTCACTTCCTCCAACTATAAAACAGAAATAACAGTATCAACCCTATCTCACAGGCTTATTCCTAGATCAAACAGGAGAGTATGTGGAACACTATCAAAGTTTACACTTTGTAAACTGTAATAAAGATTTGTATTATTAGATAAGAGATGAAGAAATATTAACTGTACACATATTATCCCATTTATTCCTTCCCACAACCCTTCAACGTCAGGAGCACTCATTTAGTTGATTGCATTAGCCTGTGCCTCCTACACCTATAATACAGTTAAACATATACAAGAACAGAATATGTGTAAAGTGCTTTAGAAGCACAGATGAGGAAGCAATTAATCCTATCAGGGGGGCGGGAGTGTTAGAAAAGCCTACAGAGACTTGTTATCTGAGCTTGGACTTGAAGTATGAATAGGAATTTACCTGATAGAAAGGAGAGGCAATTCCTGACAATGTGACCTCTCAGAAATGAGTCACATGTATATATAATAAATACACAAGCAAAGGATTTGTGAAGGTTTAGTGCTGTGAAGGAATATTTACCGTAACATGCAGGTAACTTTGGGGGTTCAGTGGGTGTGACACCTCTTGTGCAGCTTGGGCCTGAGGAGGGGAAGAAGCTAGCAAAGAATGACCAGACTAGGAAAGGATGGGACTTTATCCTGTAATTGACAAAATGACAAGACAATGGGGCCGGGGTTGACTCCGACTATGTTTGCATTTTACATAGGTCGTACCGGCAAATGGCATGGAGGATTGTCTGGAGAGGGGAAAATCTGAAGGTAGAAAGACTCTTGCTTCATTGTTAGGGAGAGGACCTGAGCTGAATTAGGCCAGTGGCAGTGGGGACGGAAAGGAGGGGACGGGTGGGAAAGACATTCATGAAATCAAATGAATTTATTAAATGATTGGATCTAGGGGTTGAGGGAGAGAAGGGGGTATAAAATGACTCAGCTTTCTCCCTCTCCCTTTCACCCCTTATCCAATTACTTAGCGCAGCTCTTAAGTATCTCTTGTATGTACCCACTTTACTTCTTCCTACCTTCACCACCCTAATCCAATTCAGTGGTCCAAGCCATCAGTGAATCTGTTTACCCCTCACTTGCATTCTTTACACCCTGAATGATCTCTTTTTTTTAATTTTTATTTTATTTATTTGTTTGGTTGCATGGGTCTTAGTTGTGGCATGCATGTGGGATCTAGTTCCCTGGCCAGGGATTGAACCCGAGCCCCCTGCATTGGGAGTGGGGAGTCTTACCCACTGTGTCACCAGGGAAGTCCCCCGAATGATCTTTTAAAAATGCAAGTCTAATCATGCCTCTCTTTTGTTTAAAACCATTAATGACTTCAACTTCCTCCTCAATAAAGACCAAAATCCTTAATAAGCCTCTCCTAACCTGGCCCTGGCTTGCCCCTAGAGCTGCACTTCCTGACCCTCTGGCGTTTGCAATTCCTCTTCCCCACCCTTACAGCCTCTTTACCTGGCTAAATTCTACTCAGCCTTTTGGGCAGCTGAGAAGTTTTCTGCCTTGCTCAGGGAGGTCTCTGAGGCCTAGAGCCATGCTTTTGCTACAAGCTTCCCCATCATCCTCTTCCTCCCCTGTCACACATGTCAGCTCATCTGTTTCATCTTCCTGGTTCTTCTAGTCACCAGCTGTATGGCCTTTCAGAAGTCATCTGTGCCTTTGCTCACTCGTCTATAAATGTAAATCATAATAATACCTATTTCATAGAGTTGTTGAGAGGAATAAGTGAGATATCCATGTAAAGCAGTTGGCACACAGGACTTCCCTGGTGGTGCAGTGGTTAAGAATCCGCCTGACAATGCAGGGGACACGGGTTCGAGCTCTGGTCCGGGAAGATCCCACATGCCGCGGAGCAACTAAGCCCGTGCACCACAACCACTGAGCCTGCGCTCTAGAGCCCGGGAGCCACAACTACTAAGCCTACACACCACAGCTGTTGAAGCCCATACGCCTAGAGCCTGTGCTCCGCCACAAGAGAAGCCTGACCACAACGAGAAGTCCAAGCACCACAAGGAAGAGTAGCCCACACTCCCAGCAACTAGAGAAAGCCGGCGGGCGGCAACAAAGACCCAAATGCAGCCAAAAATAGGTTAAAAAAAAAAAAGTTCGCACAGTTCCTGGCACAGAGTAAGTGCTCTGTAAATATTCCTGATTTTCCCTACTAGACTGTAAACTTCCAGAGAACAGAGATGGTACTCCTCTCATTTACTGCTATAATCTCTTGCTTTTGCAGCTCCAATAAATAGTCCTTTGGGTGAGCGGAGGTGAGTTCAATAGGACGGTGGAAGCATTCCACTCCATCACCCAAATTCTGTCCCAAATGATGGATGAGGGTTGGTGATACTGCCCCCCCCCAATTCCTCCCTCCATCCAAAGCACCACCACACCCCTCCCATTCCACTCAACCCCCTTCCCTGCTGCACCAGCCCGGTGAGAAGCACAGGAAAGGTGAGGGGGGGGGGCGGGGGCGGGGGGGTTCTTAAACCTCTTTCTTCCCAAACTATAGTCTGGGTAGAGAGGCATCCTGGGGCTGCACCTGTAACGGAAAAAGCATGAGAACTGATGCCAGAAAGCATGGATTCGATTCCAGCTCGGCCACCTATTAGACACGAGACGTTGGCTGGTTTTTTAATCCCTCGCATTGGGAGAGCCCCACGCACTGGATGGTTCAGGGATGCCAGCGAGATAACGATTGTAAACGGGCCTCTGTCAGCCGGAACGCGCCGTCGGAGGATGCGTTAGCACCGCTGCGCCCGCCCTCGCCGCCACACGAGGCAGAACCCTCACCCCACTCCGGCGCGCGGGAGCAGCTAATGGGATTTATGCTAATGTGAGGACGCGGATGACCGGCCGAGCGCGCCGCCCCGCCGCCACCCGCGCCCCACCTCTCGCCCGGCGGGCCGCCTGCCCAGAAATCGCTACCGGGGAACGGGCACCGTCGGTCGCTGGGCAGTGGGGGGCCTGGCGGGGCGGGGCGAGACTGGGCCCGTGGCGGCGGGCCGTCTAGTCGCCGCCCAGTGTTTGTCTTCATCCTCTCTCCCCCTCTCGGTTTTTATCTCCCAGTTCCTTCTCATTTGCTCTCCATCTCTAGAGGTCTTACACCCTACCTCCAGTCGAGAATTACTGTTCCCTCCGTCAGTTACACCAGGACGTCTGGAGCACTTCCGCGTTCCAGGCAGTGCGCTCAGCACCGGCGTGGGGTGGGGTACAAGCGGCGCAGAGTGCGGAGGTGGGGACTGTGTTCTGGGGATTCGGGGGAAGCAAGCCCATTTCTGGCTGGGAATCAGAGAGGAAGAGGCGTCAAACCGAGCTTTGAGGAATAGATAGGATCCCAACGGGGAGGGGAGTGGGAAGTGAAGTAGTCAGAAGGGTTAAGAGAAAAACGGAGGGGACAGCCCTGGTGGCGCCGTGGTTTGGGAGTCCGCCTGCCAATGCAGGGGACACAGGTTCGAGCCCTGGTCCAGGAGGGTCCCACGTGCCCCGGGGCAACTAAGCCGGTGGGCCACGACTACTGGTCGTGGCCCTGCGCTCTGGAGCCCAGTGAGCCACACTACTGAATCTGCGTGCCACAGCTACCAAAGCCCGCGCGCCTGGAGCCCGTGTTCCAGAGAGAGGCTGGCAGCAGCGAAGAGTGGCCCCCCCCTCGCTGCAGCTGGAGAGGACCCGTGGGCAATAGTGAAGACCCAAGACAGCCAAAAATAAATAAATAAAAATTTTAAATAAATAAAACAGGAAAACTGACATGAGACCCAGCAATTTCATTAAAACAAAAGAAAATGGAGAAGTAAATCCAGCATGGCCGAAGTGCAAGGATCTTGAAGGGGGATGGTAAAGACTGGAGGGAATTTTGAAATCACAGTATGAGAGACCTTGAATAGCAAGATGAATAAATTAAGATGAATTCTCTAGGCACTAGTGAGCCATTGAAGGTTTTTGAGCAAATGGCAGGTGAGTACTTCTTCCTATTCTCTAAGAGAAGGAGCAAAGCATAGTGGTAAAATGCATGGGCTCTGGAGTTATCCTGGCCCTGGTTCAAGATCTATCTCTATCACTTATGACCTGTGTGATGGGCAACTTGATTTATCTGTGCCTCCATTTCCCTATCTATTAAATGGTGATGATAATTATAGTCTAAAGGACTGTTGGGAGGATTAAATGAGACAGTGTTTGCAAAACTCTTAGCACAGTGCCTGGCACATAGTAAGTGCCCCATAAGTATTAGTTATTATTACTTTGTGTCTCCCTGTCTTCTCTGTTTCTTTCCTCTCTTTCTTCTGATTCTTTCCTCCCTCTCATTGAAAAAACAGAAACAAACAAAAAATCTTCCTGAATCCGTGGTTTCCCTGCCCCATGCCTAGGAATCACCCTCTCACAATGAATAAAACGTTCAATTAAATCAGACTCTAGTAGAACCAAGTCCCCTTCAGAAACACACCTGTGCCTCTCCCAGGTGCCCAGGCTCAGCAGAGCCTTGCTTGGGGGAGGAGGTGTAGTTATCGAGGTCCTGAACTCATCTGTACTAGATTCCAGGCTCCTTGAAAGTCGAGACCACAGCTCATCCACCCTAACCTCGTCCCACTTCTAACAACGTACCTGACGTTCAGAAGGTCCCTGCTGTAGACCAGTGGTTCTCAAGCATGCATCAGAATCCCCTCAAGGGTTCTTGTTAAAACAGATTGCTGAGCACCACTGTTAGAGTTTCTGGTCATTAGGTCTTTGGTGGGGCCTGAGAATTTGCATTTTTAACACATTTCCAGGTGATGCTGTTGTTAGTGATGTGGGTACCACACTTTGAGAAGCACTGCTCTAGAATAGCTGTTGAATGGCTACCTCCAAGAAAATAAAGTAGCTTCACCACCCCTTTCCTATGCCCAGCTCGTCATGAGTATCCAAAATATGGATCCAAGGCCTAAAATCATGAAGAGTGAGACTCAGGAATTTTCTAAAAACTTCCCAAGTGATTCTGATGTGCAAACAGGTTTGAGTTCCACCAGCCTTGTATTGCCCCCCTGCACTCTCCCCCCGCTGACACTCCTGTATTCCCCTCCTCATTGTGTCCACCTCAGCTAACCCTGACCCAGCAAGGGCTACTGCCTGCCTGACCTTTACTCAGAGGATGCTTGGCTACTCGCGCTCAAGGTGGCTGGAGCTGTAGGGAGACAGGCTGCAAAGAGGAAAGTAGCTGGTTCTGAAAAAAGACCAGAGATTTATGTAAATTGTAACAAGTAGCACTTACTACTAACTCTTAACCCTAAAAGTTAAGTCAAGAACCAGTGATCAGAGTCAGGCCTGGAATCAAGTCTGGGCTCTCTCCCTCTCTGCTCAACTTCTGTTGTCTCCCGTGTTAAATGAGAATAACAGAACCTACTTCACAGGATCGATTTGAGGATTAAAAAGGAGATTATGGATGCAAAGTTCCCTTCCTCAGTTGTTGCTATTTATCCAGAATTTTCACACACATTTTATTAGATTCTCAACAGTCCTGTGAAGCAAGAAAGGCATTATTCCCAAAGGGAGGGGAATGTTCAACTGCTAGTTCCCTCCCATATTACAGATGAGAAAGCTGAGTCTCAGAGAAGTTAAATGACTTGCCTGGAGTCTGTGCGGTTTGGGTAAATAGGGGAAGAGCTGGAAGCAGAGCGGGCTGCTCCTCTCCACTTACTCTCTGTTTGTTCCTTTGCCATCTCCTTCCCGTGGGCCCCTTTTACAGCTCCTCTAGGTGTGTTTTACCAGAGCTGAACGGAAGGAAGTGGGGGCGGAGTTCTCTCTGCACCTCTCGGGGATGGTCCTGCTCTCCCGCCCACCACCCAGCCCTCTGCCTGCAGCCTCCTCCCTATTTCGGCCCCTATAGGACTGATACTGGCAGTCTCTGTGGCAAATATCTACCCTGAATTCAAATTCTGGTGCAATCCCCTCATGAGCTGTGTGAATTTAAACAGATCTCTTCCCCTCTCCAGGCCTGTCTTCTCATCTGTGACAGGAGGAGTGGTTTAAATCCATGGTTCCCAAATTTAGAGGCCTTGGAGTGATCACAGGAGATTTAGCTCCTGGCTCCATAAAGACTGTGAGTAACCCATCTGTGTGTAATTAACTGACTGTGTAACTGTGTGATTGCTGGGGGATGAATAAAATACAAATGAGCTTTAATGATGAGATCCAGAGCTCAGTCATTATGTGTTTTCTCAATCAACAGATATCAAAAATACAACAACTGGAATTCCCTATCAGACCAGTGGTTAGGACTCAGCACTTTCACTGCCGGGGGCCTGGGTTCAATCCCTGGTCCCTGGTCAGGGAACTAAGATCTTGCAAGCTGCGTGGAACGGCCAAAAAGAAAAATGCAACTACTAACATGTCAGGGCCTTGGAAATGTTTTGGAATGAAAAAGTTTGGTAATCCTTTGGAGGCCCTTGAAGCTGCCATGCTACAAAGCTACAAAAAGAGAAGGGGCTTTCCGCCACCAGGGGGCGCTGCATCCCGGTACTATATGGAAACTGAGGGCCGCGCGTGAGAGGGTGGTTCCAAACTGGGAGAGGGTGTGGCCTTGGGTCTAGAGACCACAACTGAGACCTGTTACACATAAGGCTCTGTAAGGGAGTTGTACCTCCAGAGCTGGGGGAGGTAAGGGACCCAGAGGCGACTCAGCACAGTGCAGACACCTAAGTTCCATCTAGTTGCACCTTGAGCTCCAGTTCCTGGCCTGACACATAGAAAAATTCTCACATTTCACCTCAGCTATCTTCAGGCAAGGGAAGGGACTGAGGAAAGAAAAGGTACCAAACACGGCACGGATGGCCATCCCGAGTGAGTGGTCTTGGCACGAACCTCAGGAGTGTGGGGAACAGGCGGAGATCTGTGGAGGCAGGGAATGCTTTCTGAAGGTGGAGTTGGGGGCAATCAGAGAGGAGCAGAAAGGTCAGCAGAGGCGTTCAGTCATAATCCCACAGATGGTAGCTTCAGGCAGAGATTCTAAGAAAGGAATCATTATGAGAAGACCTTTGCTGAGATGTGGGCCTGCCTCGCCTGGCAATAGGAAGCAGCAGCTCACAGCCAGAGGGGAGGACAGGAGAGGCCGGCACCCTCCTCCACTGTCACCCTCCCGCCCACCCCACCCCAAATCTGCTGAACCCTGGGCAGAGTTCTGACCCAGCTCAGGCTCTCCAACCAGGAATTTCTCCCTGGCAAGGGCCAGAGAACCTTGAAGAGAGAAGTAGTTTCCCACACAATATACCCCAGAGGCTGAGGTCCTGTCACACTCATAAACTGTCAGGATCCAGAAAAGTTTCCAGCTCAACCTGAAGGTGCACACAGACAGACAGGTGCTCACCTTGACAAACTCTACCCTGCCCCGGGACAGACATACACACACACACACACACACACACACACACACACACAAGCTCAGGCTTGATTTTAGCAGAACAAATGAAGGACCCAGAGCCAGAGCACTGCCTCACTGCCCCACTTCTCCTCCCTGGCCGAGCTCCACTTACCTGCTGTTCCCTTCTCGGGGCCGCCAGTGGGCTCTGAGCACCAGATCCCTTCCCACAGTCACTCAGCCTACCTCACCCCTTTCCCGCTCTGCCTGGGCTCTGGACACCAGCCCTGACCCCCAAGCTGAGTGTCTCTCAAGCACTACTCCTCCTGCCCTCCCACACCTCTGGCCCTCCTGGGATGCCTTTTTGAGGTTGCCAAGCTTGAGTGCCCATCTAAGCAGGGAAGACCAGCAGGAGAAGCAGCCAGAGGAGCACGGGAATTCACACTGGTGAGGCTTCTTGGGCAGCAGAGTGGACAGCAGGATGGACAGGGTGGACTGGCCACTCTGGAGAGGGTGGGCACGCCCTGCCTTGCCCCATCTCAACAGGACCGTCTCCCAAGCTTACTCACACATACACACACACACCCCAGGCCTGTCTGCTCTGCAGAAGTCTGTTTCCCTGGGGCTCTAGGCCCTGTTTCTTCATTGCCCACCAAGCCTTTCTCATCTGCTTTCCCAGGGGAACCCTCAGTGATGGGTCCCCCCGCAGAGATCTCCAAATTTTCTAGTCTCTTTCAGCCTTCCGGAGGAGATAAGGCATATCAAATCTGCGATCACTGCAGCTGCCCCATTACAACCCAGCCCCTACACTTCCCACCTTGGTGCCTCCCTCCTGCCTCATGAAGCCTTCAAGGCTGGGAGGGAGGTCAGAATGGAGCCCATCCTGGCAAAATGAGAAAAGATTAGAGCAATACATTTACTGTCAATGGCAATAAGGCTGCCTGAACAGGGGAGGAGGAATATTGAATTTCAGGCTCTCCGGGGTCTCGATGGAGGAGCCCTGGCAACCTGCAGCCCCAGGCCTGATGGAATGGGGAGGGCTGGTCCCAGCCCCAGCCAAATGGGGACCCTGGTGCCCCAGCCCTCCTGTCTCTGTATCGACCCCATCCTCCACAGTCACCTGCTGGGTTCCAGTTCCCTCCTCTCCCCTCCCATCATTTCTCCCTTTCCACTGCCAAACTTGTTTCCCCGCAGCAGTTCTTCTACTGGCGCAGGGTGATGGAGCAGAAAGAACACTGCTCTAGGGGCTGGAAAGGAGGCCTGGGCTCTAACCCCCCTACTGCATCCAAGCCGAGAGACTTCCTGCAAGTCACTGAGCATCTCTGAGTCTGGGAACAGAGTGGGCTGGGGGACAACATGGCATTTGACATCCTGAGGTCACTCAGCCATCCATTGCTTCAGCGGTCTTGGGCAACATCACTTAACGTCTCTGAGCTCCCATTCATCTATAAAGTGGGGGTGAAGCAAATAACAAGACCTAACTATTTCCTAGGGCAGCAGTGATATGAAAGCTGTAAACAATTGTGAGGGTTGCAATGTCTTGTTTACGTGGAATTCGTGGTATGTTCCCTGGCTGAAGAATGGGACTGAGCTTCGACCAGATGCTCCAGATGGTTCCTTCCGGCCCTAGGATCCTGGCTCTGGGCCCTGCCCTCCCCAGTGAGTGGAGGGTGTAACCTCTCTGGGAAGGCACATCAGGCGATTTCTTGGTCAAACAGGTCTGAGCTGAGGGGTCAACTGTCCTGGACCAGTCCTGAAAGACATTCTGGAGGGGAAGATTTTAGAAGCAGCTGGTCAATAGTATCTCTTTCCTAGCTCATCCTAGCCTTGTGTCCACATGTGAATGGCTCCCCCTGGAGTTGGGCAGTGTGGCATGTCTGCCTAGATGGGAGTGAGACAACTGCGGCCCAGCCTCCAGGTGATGGACAATGTGCGAGGCAGGGAGGCTAGGGGATGGACTTAACATTTATTTCTAGGCTGCCTGGAAACACATGCAGTGTTTTTCATTTGATATGTGGTCTACACAGTAGCCTGAGAGGCAGGTATAATTGACACGGAGGTTGAATAACTTGCCCATTGTTATCTGCTGGAAGGAACTCTGACTCAGGTCTGCTGGGTCCCATCACTCCACACTGCCTCCCGCTGGAGTAGAAGGCTCGAGGCTTCAGCCTCAGTCCTGGCTCGCCATGGCCGAGCTGGGAAACTGGGCAGATTTTTAAGAGAATGGCACTTCTTAACCAACTTAGCACAGAGACTGCCTTGGAAAGTGTAGAGCCCTGCTCAAATGCCTTAGACCTTCATGTGCTTCTTTTCTGGTTCCAACCTCATTTCTCACCCCACCTCCTCTGCGTGGTCCTCCCCTCTGACCAGATCTCCTCACTTCATTTTCCACCTGACACATCACGCTGATTCCTCTCTCCCCCTCCCCCTCTACCCATCCAGATCTCACCAATCCTTTGAAGCCTAGATTAGGGGCCTCCTCCTCCTTGAAGCCTTGCCTACCACCAAAAGTGGCAATAAGCATAGACTTCCTCAACTTACTAGTCACTTTTTATGAATGTGTCCTGATTCCCCAAGAGAGTCGCCAACGGATTCTCCGAGGGCACAGACTATGTGTCCTACCTCTTTTTAACCTTGGGGCTTGCCTAGACTCTGGTACATATTGGGTGTTAAAAAGACCTTTGTAGCTGAAGGTGATGACTGTGGTGATGGTGCTTATGACAGAATTCACATTTGAGTTTAAAGTAGAGGTGGGGGGACTTCCCTGGTGGCGCAGTGGTTAAGAATGCGTCTGCCAATGCAGGGGACACAAGTTCAAGCCCTGATCCGGGAAGATCCCGCATGCTGCAGGGCAACTAAGCCCGTGCACCACAACTACTGAGTCTGCACTCCAGAGCCCTCGAGCCACAACTACTGAAGCCTGCGCACCTAGAGCCTGTGTTCCACAACAAGAGAAGCCACCGCAATGAGAAGCCCACACCACAATGAAGAGTAGCCCCCGTTCGCCGCAACTAGAGAAGGTCCGCGTGCAGAAACGAAGACCCAATGCAGCCCAAAATTAATTAATTAATTAATTAATTTAAAAAAATAATAATAAAGTAGAGGTGGGGATAATTGTGACAGTGGTGATGACTGTGACGGCAGTCACGGTGGTGAGTTTGAGAGCATGGTGGTGTTGGTAAGTGACGGTGGTGATGTTGATGATTTGAAGATGGTGGTAGTGATGGTGACAGTGGCTGTACTAATTATCTATCGTTGCATAGCAAATTACTCGCAAAACTTAACAGTTCAAACAACACATTTATTATCTCATAGTTTCTGTGGATCAGGAATCTGGGCATGGCTTAGCCAGGTACCTCTGGCTCCAAGTCTCTCACAAGACTGCAACCAAGTTGTTAGCATGGGTTGCAATCTCATCTATAATCTCCACCGGCGGAGAATCTGCTTCCAAGTTCACTCATGATTTTTGGCAGGATTCAGTTCCTCTTGGGCTCTTGGATCTTGCCGGGTGTTGGCCTGAGGCCTCCCTCAGTTCCTTGCCATGTGGGCCTCTCCACAGGGCAGCTGGCTTTCCTCAGTGCAAGAGGGAAGCCACATCTTTTTGTAGCCTCATCTTGAAATAACCTTCCATCACCCCTGCTGAGTCCTATTCACTAGAAGTGAGTCATTAAATGCGGCCCACACTTGAGGGGTTAGGATTACACAAGGGCATGAACACTAGGAGGCAGGGGTCACTGGGAGTCACCTTAGAGGCTGCCTGCCATGATGGCTACGGTGGTGATGTTGATAGTGGAGGAGGAGAGTTGGAGAGCGGCGGTACTGATGATGGAGAGCGCGACTGGATCAGGATGGCAAGGTATCTGAGAGTGAAAGTATTGGAGTCCAGTCCATATCAGAGTTGGAAAGTAGTTCCTCCAAACTAGATCTGAGCAGAGGGGTCCAGCTGACTAGGGCCAGTTATACAAGACCCCTCTCCTCCACCACACTGCAGTCCATTCCAGGTCCAGGTCCATGTCCATTCCCCTAGAGCCCTCCTTCGCCATTACTTTCTTTGCCAATCACCCCACCCTAGGCTGATGTCCTTCTTTAGGCAATTAATGAGCTAAGTAATTGCCAAATGGAGAGCAATAACCACTAGCAATCGAAGGGAGGAGGGAAAAGAGAGTGGTCAGAGGCCCAAGGGAGACAGAGAGGTGCTGCCAGTTTGGGGACTGGGCTGTGGTTCTTTCAAGTCGGATAAAGCATCCACCCCATCCTGTACTGAATCCTCACGTCCTTGGTCTCCAGCTCCACATCCCCACAGGTCACAACCCACCACCACCACCACTTTATCTTCTCTCTCTCAATCCTTCACATAGGCTTTAGGCCACAGCTTCCCTGAGCCCAGGGCAGCCCATCCCCCTGCCTCCATCTCCTGCCTCTAATCTCTCCCTACTTCTGACGACCTGCTGTTTCTTAAAATCCCCCCAACATCACTCTGTTCTTTAATAAGCACAGAAGGAGCTCACCTTTTTTTTTTTTTTTCTTCTTGACCTTGCCACATGGTGAGGCTTGAGGGATCTTAGTTCCCCGACCAGGGATCAAACCTGGGGCCCTGGCAGTGAGATCGCAGAGTCCTAACCATTGGACCACCAGGGAATTCCCAGAGCTCACCTTTTCTGATGCTTCATACCTTCAACGACCACCACCAAGCCCCCTAATCCAATGCCAATGCCAGGGTTTTCAGGTCTAGCAAGGCAAAATAAAGCTTACTTCTCTGGAAAAGTCTCTTTAGGCAGCCATGTGATACTGGGTGTCATGGGACCAAGTCCTCCTCCAGTAGGATCACCAGGTTGAGTGACAGGGATAAAATATATTAGCTTGGGAGTCAGGAGACCGGGACTCTAATCCCAGCTTTGTCACTCACTAATCATTTATGCCACTTGGGCTTTCTGGTCTCAGTGTCCTCATGTGTTTCATGGTGGTAGTTGAAGGTGAGGGGTGGATTAGGTGACCTCTAAAGACCCTGTCGGTTCTAAACTTTGATTCTGCTTCCCATGAGAAGGGCGGAGGGTGAATGGATGGTGACAGCTATGCTGGAAAGCCTAGGGCCACATGGCTGAAAAGTAGTTTCAGTTTGCAGAGGCTCATCAAACCTGGTCACAGTGGAGAACCTTCATCCTGTGCATTGTAGGAACCCAAGGCAACCCCAACCTTCCTTTTCTGCCTCTTCCCAGACTCCCCACCCCCAAGTGCACACCCTCTGCATCGCCAGCTTCCCCTCTGGTCCCTCTTCAGTACAACCAGGTAGTAGCCATCTGCCAACCCTTTCTATTAACTCACCTCTTTTGTTTCCTCTCCCACTCCAGACACACCTGTACTCTCCCCGCCCTTATTCAGTCCTTTGCTTCTTCTCTCCTGGACCTCCGTAAGACACCTCCCACCCCCTTGGTCTATGTGACGTCTCTCTCTCCTGGTTCCTCCCTTTGACCAATCTTTCTCTGTTCCCTTTGTCTTTCAGCCTCCTTTCCTGCCTCCGGTCCTCCTGTTCACCCCTTAAACTTGTGTGAATTTCCTAAGGCTTTGTCCTTAGCCATCTCATAAAGGTACCACAATAACAAAAGCAAAAACAACTAGGATTTAATGGTGCTTATACTGTTCAAAAGGGCTTTCACATGTATTTTCATTTGATTCTTCGAGGTAAGCCATTCTCCCCCATTTAATAGAAGTCAGTTTTGCCTTCACAGAGTGTCTGAAAACTGTCCTTTCTTTTTTATTCTCTTTGCCACTGCCCTAATTCAAGCCCTTAATGCCTCTTCTTAGACCCTCGCTTCAGCACCTAGCTGACAATAGTGAAGGTCTTAGCAGCCGATGAGAAGGAAAGGATGTAGTTCCAGTTAAACAACTGACCAAGGGCTTTAGACTTAACTGAACCAGACCAGGCCCCACTCAGAACACAGTGGGCTGTACTGTAAAGATAAGGCAGTCAGAACCAGAGTCATTTTGGGGAAGAGATTAGGGTCACACACGAAAATTCAAAATCTGTGGTTGGCCCAAGTGTAAAGAGGAAATTCCTGATGAAACAAGCAAAGGGCTGCATAATGAAGTCTAGGAGAATCTCCCTGGAAGCCCCACCTCGCCAGGACCTTTGTGCCCGGTCCCAAGTCATCTCTAATCAACCCAATCTGTGGCCTCAGCCTGCTGGAGCAGGTAAACCTTGACTCTCTAGTTTAAGTCAGGAAAATCCTACCCCAGGAAGGAAAAAGAATAAGAATAAAGAAAATAATCTCAGAAATATTGAACAAAGAAATTTAAATGCATGATATTGTTTTTGTAATGGCTTTTTGGGGCAATTGTTGTAATACTCTTCTTTTTGTCTGCTTTTAAAGATGTTGAAAGCTTTTAGGAAAACCTGATTTATGAAGAGTTTGATTTCATTTGCAATCAAGGTTTAAATATTTGGGGAAAGATAATTTGCCAAATTTATAAGTTTTTGGTATATTGGTTGTATAAGTAGTAGGAGAATATTTAGGGGAATGTTAATAATTGAATAAAGATTAACAAATTGGACATCAAAGTAGAAAAAATAATGAGTATTTCTCTCCACGCCCCAAAGTGCCTAAGATATTAAAGAATTTATCATCTTAAACTTCCCATCTGTGATTTCTGCTGTCTTCAATCAATTCCCATTCTATAGCAAACACCTCTGTGACCCCATTTCCTCATCTATAAAATGGGATGGTATTATTACCTACTAAGACAGTGGTTGTGAGGATTTAATGAGAGAATTCCTTCCATAGACTTAGAACAACACCCAGTACACAAACTCAGTAATGTTGGCTGTCTTTATCTTTCCCCAACACCACTTTGATCTTGCCACCTCCTGCTGAAAACACTTTAGTTGCTCCTCAGTCACCCCAGACAAATGTAAGCTCCTCCACATGATGTCAGGAACCTCTATGTCCTTGCCTCTCCCTGCTTTGCTATTCCCCCTCACCTAACAGACAGACAAAGTTATCATCTCTTTGCTTCACCCTGGTCCCTGTCATCATTTCTTCCATACTGTTCCTATTCCTGAAATGCCATGCCTCCCTCCCATGCCATTACAGCCAATTCAGACTCCTACCCATCCTTCAAAACCCATCTCAAATGCTACATCTCTCAAGACACTTTCCTGGTCATCATCAACTCTCTCCCTGCTTGGAGCACTTTATTTATTGTTTCCTGGCAAACATCACATTCAGTGTCATGCATCAGAGTCAATTACCTATGTGTCTGGTCATCCCAGTTGGGCCAGAAGCTCCTGGAAGGCAAGATCCACTTCTAGGTGATCTTGGGGAACACATGGCTGCCCTGCCCAGGTCCTGGTGTGTAATAGGTGCTCAACTAACAGGTGGTGGATTCCTCTAGTTCTGGGTAGTTGTGTCAGCTAAGCAGAAGCGGCAGGGACCTTGGGGGACAGGAAACGGAGGCAGCCAGCAGTCTTTGTGGGCCAGGGCCCATGGGGCAGATGGAAAGATGGCAGAGCCAGATTCCAGGAGCATGTGGAGCTGTGTCTGTTTAGTTCATCAACATTTCCCCAGACATTCAGCCCCTCAGTCAGTCAACATTTTTTTTAGACTCCTCTGTGCCAGGCCCTGTGTGAGGTGTGGCACAGCCAAGACTGTTGCCACTTCCTGAAGCGGTACGCCCATGTGCCCGAGCTCCTGTGTGTACACATACATGTGCCCATGTGTGCACCGCACGTGGCCTGAGTCCTTCCTTGCTCTTGACCAACCCAGCGTCTGTGAGCCCAGGCTGAGGGCCGCTTTCCCCCTGTTTCCAAACAACCCCCCTTTCAGCGCCAGCGCCTACCTCCTCCCCCTGTTGGGGCTGCCACTGATGATGAAATCTGGCTTGCAGTACCCTCTTCCCCCCCTTCCTGCAGGCCTGGGAGAGGATTAAGCCGCTGGAGTCTGAAATCGGAAAGATCCCAGCTTCTGCTCCCCAGCACCTCACACGCCCCCTCCCCTCCCTGCCCATGCAAAACCAGAAAATTAATCTCCCCCTCTGCCTGTGATATGGCGGGCTGCATTACAAGCTGGGCGTCGAGATAAAGCGAGGAGCTGCGGGACGGCGGACCAGTGCTGGGGCTCCGGGTGGGGCCGGCCTGGGAGATAAGGGCCTCCCAGCCCCATGAATTATTCACCGGCACTGCCTCCTCCGGCTCGCAGGCTGCCCTGGGCGCTGAGATTGCGCCTTCCAGAGAAGGCTGGTTAAGGTGGGAGGAGGGTGGGGGGCAAGAGGGGAGAGAGGAAGACTGTTGTCAGCTGAGGACAGCTCAGAGACACAAGCGCCCTGCAGGACCAAGTGATTCAGAGAGGGGAAGGTGTCTCCAGCCTAGGGAACCCCCAGACCCAGCCATGACCCCTAGGAGTGCTCCTCATTCATGCAACTCACTAAACACTATTGAACAGCTGCGACGGCCAGGCTCGGGCCCAGTCCCGACATCCCAGAGCTCGAGATGCGGTCCCTGCCCTCAAGGTGCCCAGGATCCAAAGCACCTACTGAGTGTGGGCAGAGCACAGTCCACGGTGATTGCCTGGTCCACAATCCTTCCCCTTCCCCTCTCCTGGAGGTCAAAATAGCCACTGCCCACTATGGGGGAGCACCCTGCCTTGGGAAGATGGTGTCAGGGGAGGACAGAGGACAGACCTGCTCCCAGAGTAACCAGAGCCCACAAAACAGAGAGAAGGCAGCTGGTGCAGGAGGGAACTGGAGATCAGGGGTGGGTAAAGGACTAACCCGGGAAGTTTCCTGGAAGAAGAAAACCCCAGGTCCTCTGTGGGTCTTTTGTTTCTCCTTTGTTCACTCTTCTCAAAGGCCCAGAATTTTAAAGCAGTGAGGGATCTTAGCAGTCTCTTCCTTATTTCCAATTCTCTATTTAACCGTCTCATTACCTTTACTCTCTGTCTTAATCTCTCTCATCCTCCCTCCCCACATCTGCCCTTTTAATCTCTGCCTTGCCTCCAGTTTCTCTCCCTCTTTCTTGCTCTCTGCCTTTCTCTGTCTCCTAATCTATGTGTTCTCTTTAATCATCCCTTCCTTCTGAAGCCATGACTCCCCAAATGACATGATGACACACAATTTGGGACGTGTGATGGGAGAAAGGTGGCCATCTGCCGGACCCCCCAGGGAGGAAAAAGAAGTGTCCATCATAGTCCTGGATGTGCAGATGAACTGCCAAGACCCTGAGAGAGAGGCAACAGTAGCAGTATGGGGAGAGAGCCCCCAAAGGTGTACTTGTACAGGAAAGAGGCTAGGCTACCCAGAGAACTGGGAGTGAGAGGTGCTGGGAGTGGGTGAGGATCAGAGGAGACCCCTTCCGGACAGCAGTAGTGGGGCCCAGCATAGCAGGCAACCTTGAACCCACTGATTCCTGTAGCAGATATGGTGCCCAGTGAACAAAGCACTACGTTCTGAGACCCACATTATGTTGGAGAGAGAGGGGTGATGTGGGGAGAGGGGGAAGGTGTGGAGAGTGAAGAGGGGCCAGAATGAGAGGAGAACATGGAGAGGAGAAAAGGGTGAGCCCCCAAAAGATGAAGAAAGCAGTGATTTTGGGGGGGAAGGGAGGAAAAGCTAAGTGGGGCACGGGAGAGATTAGCGAGAGGAATGGGGAAGAAGAGAGGACAGGATAGGATAGGCCGGGGGTGGGGAGTAGGGTAAAGGCAAGGGTAGCAGAGAAATGAGGGAGGAGGTGACATGACCACGTGGACCAGGGTGAGAAGATGAGGGGCAAGGGGCAAAGTGGAGTCCGGAGGGGTGGGGGAGAGGTGCGTTGATGGGTCTCATCAGCCTCAGGTCCACAGCCCCTTCCCACTGTCTGCTAATTAACTCCTTAACTGTCTCTGCATTTGCTGAGCTCACAGATGAAGTGGTTGCAGACAGATGGGGGTACGTGTGATTTCAAGCACGGGGAGCAGAGAAGAGCTGACTAGGAGTCCCAGGGGGCCTTGCCCCCCCCTTTGCCCTCCCCCTTATCCCCCTGTCTCTGAGAGGCTGGAGGGTGCTTCTGCACCTAGAGCAGATGGGGCCATCTGCCAGGGAAGTGTCCATGGGGAATTTGCCCCATCAGCCTCTCAGGGATGAAAATAATACTTGCCACTACTGATGAAACACCTACTGTTTACCAGGCAGACATTTTTCATCACTGTGGGCATTAACCAGATTTTATGGTTTGTGGAGAAAGGGAGGCTCAGACGGGTTAAGGAACTTGCCCAGGATCACACAGTGCTGGTGTGAGAGAGGTGGGATTTGAATCCAGGTCAGCATGATGCCAAAGCCCTGGGTGGGTCCTAGCCAGATGCCTCATGCAGTGGAGGGCGGGATATCTCCAGGCCTATTTCTCTCTCAACCCCAGGAGAGAAAGTGTACTGAGGTCTAGGGACTGCAGTGACCAGAGAGGAGGGAAGTGTGGACAAGAAGCTGGGAGGAGGCTGAAGGAGCTAGGATCTGTCAAGGCCTGAATAAGAGGTAGGTGGGCCCAGAGAAGCAGAAAGGAGCAGTGTGACACTAATCACAGCCCTTGGATCCCTCAAGTGTCATCTTACCAAAGCCAACTTCCCCTTTTCCTCATCCCTGTGCTGCAAACCCCTGTCAGTATGACTTGCCCCTCTGCCACTCGATGCTGTCCCATCCCTCAATTTCCCTCGGTTTTTGCTAGACTAGATTCAGGTGGGTGTCAGCATGTTCATCTCTCCTCTGAAACTGAGAGACTTTGGCCCATGTCTCCGGGGCCAATCCTGGGGCTGGACACAGGAAAAGCCTCAGTGGAGGTTTGCAGAAATGTACAGGGCAGGGATGGGGGGGATGTGTGCAGGGATCCATCTCACCTCCAGTGAAGAGGAAACAATAGCAAAAGGGACTCAGGTTGTACATAAGAAAGAACTTCTAAAGCTGGGGCCTGACACACAAGGAATCATAACTGAAGCCTTGATTGAGACCCGTGGATTCTGAAGATCAAGGTTTCTCAAGACTGACTGCTATATATTACAGGTCTTGAAAAGTTGGGAAATCTGGGCCCCACCTCCGGAGATTCTGATTTAATTGGTCTAAAGCAGGGCTACAGCAGCAGCAGTTGAAAAAGCTCCACAGGTGATTCAAATGTGCAGCCTGGGCTGAGAACCGCTGTCAGATTCTGCCCTGATTCGGCTGCACTGGTGGCTTTACCACTGGATTCAAACACTAATGCTAACAATGATAGTTGTTACTTACTGAGGACTTACTGAGTACAAGTTAATGTACTAAGCAGTTTCTATGCATTAGCTCATGTGATTCTCAGAAACTCCTGTGAAATAAGTATTATCCCCATCTTACAGATGAGGAAACTGAGCTCAGAGAGGTCAAGGGACCTGCCCATGCTAATGAATGGCGGGACCAGGTCTGGAATCGGAGATTGCCTGATTCTCTCTTATCTTCCCCCAGACTCCTCCTGAGGCTGCTCCTTGGCCTCAATCAGTCCTTGCCTGCCTCCACCTCATCTCATCGCCTTCCTTCCTCCCCCGCTGCTCCCTCAGTAACATCCCAGGTGACTGAAGCAGTTTGCAGCCATTTGAAGAAGCTCCGTGTGTCATTCAACCTGCAAGGGTGGGGAGTTAGGGGAATTACAGATGGCTCCAAAATGGTCCACCCCTCCTCCCGAGGACACTTGGAATTTAGGAATCAGACTCTGCCCAGTGCTTCCTCAGGTCCCCCTGCTTGGGGCCCTCCCAGGCTGAAATCCCACTCCCAAATGCCCCTTTTGGTTGATTCTAAGTACCTGGGAGGGTGCTGCCACCCAGTGGCTACCCAGGGACATGGCAGCCCTCCGGAAAGGCCTGGTGCTGCTGGACAGCTCCCCAATTCAGGAGGAGAACCTAAGATCCTCCCTTCCTTTTTTGGTAGCGCCTTGCCCAGGTACCTAGTTAATGGATCCTACTCTCCCTCCTCTGCAGCCCTAAGCCAACCCTCCCTCGAGGGATCTCCAGCTCCCTTCCCTGGCTTCCCATGTGCCCCGTGGCCCCAAGCCCTCACAACTTCTCTTCCAACTTCTTTCTACTGTGCCAGCCCCTTCTCATTACAGGTTCTCATTCTAACTTAAAACCCTGGGAACACACCTCTCACCTTCCTCTCCCTGAGCTGCACCAGCCCGCAAGTGGAGTGAAGGAGTGGTTAGAGATAGAATTCTGGTCCCGCCCCCCCCATCATCCGACACCATCAGACCTCAACGGTCTTCGTGCCAAGAGCCCCTAATGAGCAGCAGCAAATTAACAACTTCCCTTTGATTGCTCCTTCTGTGTTAATTGGATAGGGAGGGCCCCCCAAGACCTCTTAGAGAGGGAGGAGGAGGAGAGAGGTGCGAGCTAGAGGAGAAGCACCCCTACCCCCAGGCCTGGTCTCAGTGCCTCAGAATTCAGCTCCATCCCTGAGTACAGCTCCCCTTTCCATCCCTTCCTCATCCTGTCCACCTCCCCCCAACCCTACGCCCTCTCCCCGCCCCGCGTTCCCTTCCCTTTCCCTGTTTCTCGACTTCAGTCCAATTTCCCTTCACCTCTGGCTGTTTCTCCCTCCTTCTCTCTGCTCCTTCTTTAGAGGTTTGGCAGTGAGGAGCTGCCAACCCGCCCTCCCCAAGGCAAGGCCAAGGCTACAAGGATGGGGTTTGGGTGGCCGAGGCTGCGTGTTTGTTTATATATGTACATGTGTGTACAGTGTCACATGTAGGTGGGGAGCAGGGATAAGCGCAGGTGAATACTTGTAAGCTCTTGAGCTCCTGCCCTGTGGGCCAGGCTTCTGGGGTGTGTGGGTGTCTGTGGGAGGTGCGTGGGGCTGTGAGTGACGTGGTGTGACTCTGGTCTGTATATGTGTGTGTGTGTCTCCACACGGGCAAGTGCTTGAATCAGTCAAGTGTGACTCGGAGCTTGCCTCTGTGTGTGTGTGTATGTGTGTGTGTGTGTGCGCGCGCGCGCGCGCGTGCCACCAGAGGAAGCAGCAGCAAGAGGCAGGAGCATCGATCCGAAGGAGACAGCGCAGGGAGGGGGACGCTGGGGGCAGACACCTTCCCCCCCGCGCGCGCGCGCGCGCGCGCACACAGACACACCACACACAGTCACACACAAGCCATAGGGCCTCGCAGGCAGGGGGACGGCTCCGGGACCGAGGGAGGCAGCGCCGCCAAGAGCGGCCGGGAGGAGGGGGCGAGACAGCGGGGGGAGCCCTCGATCCCGTTCCCCGGTCCGGGGGCCCCGCGCGCACACCGGCCCAGAGACAGCCTCGCAGACACTCGTAGGCGCGCACGCGCACCCTCTCCCCTCCCCCTCTGCCTCCCCTCCCGCCGCCTCCCGGCCGGACGATGGATCCCTGCAGATCCCGGGGCTGAGAGCACCGCACACCGCGCACCACGCCAAGCCCGGGCGGACCAAGCCGAGGCGAGCGAGGGAGCGCGCGCGGCGGGCGTACGGAGCCGAGCCGAGCCGGGCCGGGCGGGCCGCTCCCTGAAGGGCTCTGCGCGGCGTGCCGCGGCGGCCGCCGGCTCCCGCTCCGGGCCATGAGCCCCTCCGAGGCTAGCCGCTGAGCCCGCGTCCGGCCCCGCGCCCCAGGACCCGCCGCCGGTTGCCGGGTTCCCGAATCCCCCTCAGGTGGGTCTCCGATTCCCCCTCCTTTGGCTGCGGGACTCCCCAGCGCCCCGAAGCCGGGACTTTCCTCCCCTCTAGCTTTCCCCAGCTTCTGGGGCGGTTCAGTGGCTGGGGAGGGGGGCGGGGGCCGAGCAGGGGATCTGGCTGCGTCGAGAAGCTAGAACGGGGTGGGGGGGCGTCCGGGGCGGGGACAGCTCGCTGTCAGAGGGAACCGCACCCCCATCTCTGTGCAGCCACCTCGGGTTGCCCTCTGCCCCCACCCCACCCCCACCCCAAACATGCACACATACAGCCTGCGCCGTTCAGAGAACCGGAGACACCCGCAGGTGAGGACTCGGGTGGGCTCCTCCCCACCTCCCTGGGCCCCTCCCCACCTGCCTGGGGGGTTTCTGGCCCAGGTCTAGCTCATGGGGGCGAAAGCCCAGTCCTGGGGACACCCTTGACCGGGAACTCTTGACCCCGGGTTCAGCCCATTTAGGGGAGTTTTCCTGTCCAGGATGGGTGGACATTCCCGTCCCAGAGTGACCCCACATCTGGAGGAAACTCCTGTGCCTGCCTGGGGGAGCACTGGGACTTCCCTCTCACCCTCGGGTGACTGCATCTGGGGTCTCCCCTGGCCTGGGAGTCTTCCCTGGGAGAGCATTCTCTTGGCCTAGGCTGACTCCCAAACCCCTGCATTTGGAGGAACCCTCTTCTGAGAGTGTGTCCCCCAGCCAGCCAGCTCTGGGCTTGCACACCAGAGACAGTGACCTCTGGAGATGGGGATGGACACATCTGGAGGGATGCTGTGTGTACTCTCATCCCAGGACCATGACAGACTCCCCCACCCCCTTCCCCCAGGATCCCCTCGGCCAGGATGGAACTGAAGGCTGAGGAGGAGGAGGTGGGTGGCGTCCAGCCGGTGAGCATCCAGGCCTTCGCCAGCAGCTCCACGTTGCACGGCCTGGCCCACATCTTCTCCTACGAGCGGCTGTCTCTGAAGCGGGCGCTCTGGGCCCTCTGCTTCCTGGGCTCACTGGCTGTGCTGCTGTGTGTGTGCACCGAGCGTGTGCAGTACTACTTCCACTACCACCACGTCACCAAGCTCGACGAGGTGGCTGCCTCCCAGCTCACCTTCCCTGCTGTCACGCTGTGCAACCTCAACGAGTTCCGCTTTAGCCAAGTCTCCAAGAATGACCTGTACCACGCTGGGGAGCTGCTGGCTCTGCTCAACAACAGGTGGGAGGTTCCTACCCATCCCGGCTGCCAGACCCTCTGTCAGGGTGCTTCCTCTCTAAGCCACCATACAGCCCATACCACCCTGCCCTCCAGCCCCCCAAACCTGCCACTCACAGCAAAGAGATCGGGGTACTGCCAAGCACTCAGTTAAGGGCACCCAATCTCTGACCCCAGCTGTGAGACATGGCCACACTCCCTGCAGTGATCTCTGCCCACCCTCCCGCCACTATGTCTCGATATTCTCCTCCCTTGGGGGATCCAGGCATACCATCTTTAAAGGGTAGAAACTATGCTATAAAAGCCATAGTTCCTGCCCTGATCTCTCTGCCCACCCATGCTTACCCACGTGCTCAGATGCCCAGCCCCTGGGCAGCCACTGCCATCCTCTGCCTTCTCAGACCCCACGGGGCAGATCCTCTAGACACCGCCCAGCTCTCCTTTCATGCCTCTGTCCAGGGCTGGATGCTGCCCTCCCTGCAAGGTTGGGCATGGGACACCGGAGGCCAGATGGAGGCAGGAACTGAAGGTCCTGCCGATCCATGCACTGCTCACACCCCCACCACACCCCACCCTGCTCCAGGTATGAGATACCAGACACACAGATGGCAGATGAAAAGCAGCTGGAGATACTGCAGGACAAGGCCAACTTCCGCAGCTTCAAGCCCAAGCCCTTCAACATGCGTGAGTTCTACGACCGTGCGGGGCACGACATTCGAGACATGCTGCTCTCCTGCCACTTCCGGGGGGAGGTCTGCAGCGCTGAGGACTTCAAGGTGGTGAGTGAGCCCCCTGGCTGGTGTGGGGTGTGAGTCAGCCAGCCCCCAGAGGAGGAGGAGACTAGGAGCGGGCAGACCTCTGGGGAGGAAGTTGTGTGTCCCTAGGGTTCGCTTCTGGCAGGGGGGTACTTTGTTCAGCTCAGGGACGCATTTGCTCTTTGTGAGGTCCTCGGCTTCAGCCTTGTGTCCGTGATGGCAGGAAAGAGAGCCTATAGTGCGCACGCGCGCGCGCGCGCACACACACACACACACACACACACACACACACACACAGCCTGGCAGGGCCCCTGACCCCATCAAGCTTACCTTCTGGGCCACAGGTGTCAGAGCTGGGGGTGGTGATGGGTAAGCTGCAGCCTTGTTACTCAAAATGAGGTCCAAGGACCATCATCTGGGACTTGAAAGAAATGTAGGACTTTGCCACCCCACTTCCCAGACCTACTGAATCAAAACCTGCAGTTTAACAAAATCCTCAAGTAGTTTGAATTAAAGTCTGAGAAGCACCATGAAACATGGGAAGTAAGGGAAGTTTTCTCTTAAAAAACTGGACAGGTAATTCTCTCTGTGCCACCCGTCCCCTACCCCAGCCATTTTACACACACACACACACACACACACACACACACACACACACACACTGATTGGGTTCCCCCCTTGCCAACCCACAGAGTCAGGGTCTGAGGAAGAAGAGATGACTTGGGGTACACAGTCATGGCTGAACTGGAGACTGCTTCTTAAAATGGAAATGCCCCACAGATACTCATACCCTCCACACACAGACGGGGCTGCCTCAAAGCCAGCACCCCAGGGAGGGTTAGGGGAACTGACTGGCATCTCATGTGCCAGGTGATCATGGGCAAGTCATACCGGTTCTTGGTGGGTTAGAAACAGGCAGGGACTGTGGAAAGGGGCCAGAGGACCTGGAGCCATGTATGCAAAAGTATACCAAATGTGAGGGTGATGCTTGGAACTCTTCCAAATGCTTTCTAGACTGTCCTTCAATCCCCTGGATGAATAGTCATATTATCTCTATTTAACAAGCTGAGACACAGAGGTAGAATGAGTTGCCCGAGCTCGCAGAGCTGGTTAGTGACAGACGCAGGATTAGAACTCATGTCTCATTCAGTCCCAACGCAGTGTGCTCTTTGCGTTAATATTGCTGACCCTGGAGTCGTCACGTCCACTTCCAGTTCTGGAAATTGCTCTTGAAAACCCAGGCTCCCCTAGGACTCTTTTTCTGTCTATACCTGCCCCCAGTTCTCCACTCTCAGATCCTCCCCTTTTCTCCCACACTTGCTTGCTGCCTCCCTGGCATTATGGGAGCATGGACAGCATTTGTTTGTGTAGAAAGGCTGGAACCACAGTTATGCTTGTTTTTTCCTGCTGAAGTTACACATGACTTCCCAATCTCTTTAAGCCTTTATCTGAGACCAGTTTCATGGGCCTCTGTCAATACTGCTGGACAAAGTTTACATGACCACGGTCCTTGCTGAGCCAAGCTCATAGGGAGCTTAGCATGATGCAAGAACCATTTCCTTCCCACTTTTCCTTCCTCAAAACAGGAGAATGCTGGATTCCCCAGGGCCCAAGACCAAAGGGCTCCCAGGCTCACCAACTATATTCCCAAGGGTAGTAGAGCTGTAGTTGATGGTGGAAGTGAAAGCCAGAGCCCTCCTCCTCTGCAGCATACCCCACATGCAAGCGGAAGGAACCATCAAGAAAGATAGAGAAAACCCATTAGATTGAATGGTTTGTAGTGTTTGGATGAGGAAGGGAATTGCTTGGCTCGACCTGGGAAGGTGCTAAGGAACAAAGTGGAGTTCATAGAAAGTATACAGTTGAGGCTCCATCTGTCCCTCACATCCAGAAAGATTCCAAGTGGTGATGTTTGGTTCATGGAAATGGAGACCCTGAAATGTGATTGGTCCATGTTGTCTGAGGGGACAACCCTACACAGTCAGATGGAGATATGATTGGTTCACAAAGTTCTGGAGCAGTGTGAGTTCTTTCTCTTGCTGGGAAAGAAATACATGGCTAGGATCCCACAGGCCAAACACGGGCACTTCTTGGTTCTGGGTTGTCAGGGACCAGGTTTTTGCTGTCTCTGAGCCCATGTCAAAGGCCTGACCCTGAATGTAGCTGGACCCAAACCTCTCAGACCTTCCTTCTGCCCCCTCAGGTTGACCTCAACAGCCCCTTTCTACTCTGCGCATAAGAGATGTCCCTGCACAGATGGGAGTCTCACTGTGAGTCCATGTCTGACATCTCCCTGGTGGAGAAGAAGAGCGCTGGCACTCTGCTCCAGCTCCCTGACGCTTCACCTTCTCCCTCCTCTCCCTCGTCCCATAGTTAACGGCTGCCTCTCCACCCTTGTGGTCTGTGCTAGGACACGAGGCGTGTGTCTAGCCCCTGGACAGATGAGGCACTGACGGAAAACATCTCTCTCTCAGGTCAGAGCTTAGGGGAGACCATCTTGGCATCTCCTGCTGCCTTGAGAGCAGAGGTTCTTAACTGGGGTCCGAGTCCAGCTCAAAGTGTTTGCAAAATAGAGTGTGCACAGGCACATGTGGACTCTTTTGTGGGTTCCAAGTGCGACCATCATCGAACAATAGGAATCTTGCTCCTGGAGGACAGTGCAGGGGGCATAGGAAGGGCATCCTCTGGTCCCTTAGACACCTCAGCTCCCATGGTGGGGGTCAGCAGCGACACGCATTCCCCGCAGATGTGCTTCTGAATCCAGCTGAACCTCAGGGGATGAACGTGGTCCAAGAGGTGTTTGGCCAGGTCCATCCCCCAGCTGTGGCTGAGTCAGCTTGGGAGAGTGGGGGGAACCTGGGCTAAATCTGGGAGAAACTGGTTTGAAAACACTTTGGGACTGAAGAGGCAGAGGGCAATGGGAAGGGTGTCCCCCCAGCAGCCCAATTGGGTAGGCCTCAGTAGCTCTCTCCTGAGCTACCAAAAGAGCTACCAAAGACCCACCCACAGGCCCCCTCTTCCCTCCTCTTTTCCTTCTCGGTGGGGTGCTTGGTTGCCAGGGCAACAGGGTCTGACGCTCCACTCTCCCACCCCGCTTTGAGGCCAGCCAGGCCAAGGCAGGATAGGGGTTCCATGGAGGGGGCCCGGGGGTGCAGCTGTCTGCCGAAGCCTGGGTAGGGGTGGGGTGTCGGGGGGGTGAGCATAGTCGCAGCTGGTGCCAGCCTCCAGCTGCACCTTATCTGTCCCTGGCAGTGGGAGCTCCGATGTGGCTTGAATTCTGAACAGCACCAAGGGGAGGGGGCTGGCAGATGGTGGCCTAGTCTGCCCTGTGCCACCCCCTCTTCCAGCTGAGTCCCAGAGCCTTTGCCTGGGGGAGAGAAGTGGGAATTCATTTCTGAACCCTGGAAGGGATGGAAGGGGAGGGCAGAGAATGGAAATCCTGGGGGTGGGTATGCAGTGGGGATAGGATTCTCTCAGGAGAGGGTGGAATTGGGGGACAAGGGATAGGAGGACAAGAGTCCAGGGGACCCTGGAGTGGGGGCAATCTCCCAGAGGAGAGGTGGGCAAAGAAATCCCCCCAGTGTTCTGGAATCTTCTGGAGCACCTGGAGGAGGTGAGATGCTGATAGCAAAGATGCTGATAGCAAAGAAGGGTGATCCTGAGACCCAGAAATTGGAGGGAGAGGTCATCTTAAACAAGAAGAGCCAGGGATGGCAGGTCCCAGGGAGAGCCAGGACTAGCAGTGGGAGCTTCCTTATCCCCAGGGCCGGCTCTGCCCCTTCACCGACACCCCTCATCACACCACCCCACAGCAGCTCAGACCTGGGGAGGGCCCGACCTCACTACCTGGGTCTGTTCCCTCCAGCTAGGCAGGGAGTGGAGGGGCTGCTGAAGGGAAGGGCTGCCCACACTGCTACACACAGAGAAGAAAGGAGGGTTTGGGGCTACCCCACCCAGAAGCCCGGCGCTCTTTGTGTGGGGTTGTCGTGGGGTGTGGACGGGGGAGCATGCAGGGGGTGCAGAGGGATAGGAGAGGCTGGAGTGGAGAGGTTAGCGTGGGAAGAGGGGCACCCTGCCCTAGCCACTCTTGGATACCTCCTCCAGCCTTACCCTTCCCTTCTCTCCCTCCCTCCCTCCCTCAGAAGTGCCTGAGGTTGGAAGGAGACTGGAGTAGAGCTAGTTGCAAGAATCCAGGGGACTCTGCATTGGGCTCTCTCTCTCTCTCTCTCTCTCTCTCTCTCTCACACACACACACACACACACACACACACACACACACACCCCTCCCTCAGGTGACTCAGTTTCCTCTCTCACCTCCTCCCTCTCCTCCCCCATCCCTTGCCGTTTCTGACTCTGCCCCTGTCCCAGACTGCTGTCAGCTAAGAAGCTACTCTCAGTTAATTGACCTCCGGCTGTTGGCTAAAGTAATAGGGAATTGATGTAAGTAAGCGGCTCTGGGGGCGGAGCCGGAAGTGGAGGGGTGGGCAGAGTAGTGCTTCGAAGCCTCGGGCTTTCTCCGGTCCCAGCCTGCGGAGAGCTCCGTGGTAGGGCCGCCACTGCACGTGGTGTGCATCCAGGAAGCAGAGGGGGCGCCTGCACAGAGGTCAGAACGTTTCTGCTGTGGGTGGAGCCGGATTGGGAGCATGCTTCAACTTTGTGGAAGGCAGTTTCAATTCCTGGGGGATGGTGAGGGAGACTGAATAGTAGGCACGAGGGGCTGGGGGTGGGAGTGTCGAGCTCCACTTGATTCCTTCTTCCCGTCACCGACAGAGGCCCTTGGAAGTGCCAAGCCTCGTGCTGGGCACCAGGGGGCGGCGGTGAACAGGCGGAGCCTGTCCCTGCCCTCAGGAGCTTCGAGCCACGTGCAGTACTCCCGGGAGGCTCAGGGTGCAGAGGGTGGTACTAAGGGAAGCCGAAGGGCTCCGGAGCAGAGAATCACGTGCCAGGGATGAGAGGACCCTCCACATCTAGGTGGGGTCCTTCCAATCTCCCCAGACCAGCTCAGCTATTCAGAAACGCCAGTTCTGGGAATTCCCTGGCGGTCCAGTGGTTAGGACCCCACGCTCTCACTGCCGAGGACCCGGGTTCAATCCCTGGTTGGGGAACTAAGATCCCACAAGCCGTGCGGCGCAGCCTAAAAGAAAGAAAGAGAGAAACTTTAGTTCTACAGAATGTGTGGTGTCTCCCCCAGCTCAGCCTCTCCCAGCTGATGACCAGTCTAGTTCTCTCCAGCAAGGGTCCTGGTCTTTGGTCAGGTTCCCGAGGCACAAGCCTTCCCTTACTGTATGTGTGTACCCAGTATGTCTGTACCCTCTGGCTGAGAACCTTCTGGTCAGAACTCTGGCGTGGGGATTCTGGGAGGCAAAGCAGGGAAGGAGACAGCTCGAAGGAGAATGGAGCCTGGTTTGGGTGGAGGATGCGTCTGGGACTCCTGGGTTCTATTTTGGGCATAGTTTCATCTGGCTCCATTTCTCAGCTTCTAGGCTCAATTTCCTGTGAGCAAAGGGGGCTGTAAATGGATTTGTAAATTATTCTTTGCCGAGGGGCAGCCTGTCCTTCAGCCTCTGGGCCACTCTGGCTAAGCCCCCCCGCTGGCCCATGTGTAGAATGGGTGTGCAGTACCGTTTCCTGGACACATGCATCAGACATCTTCCTCGTGGAAAATTTTAAAACAAACGTGAAACTGAGGTGTAGTCACCTTGAGGGAAAGTTCCCTTAAGAAGCTCTAAGGACAGAGACTCTCACTCCAGGCTCTCTAAGGCCACTCCTGAGGGAGAGGGAGGGCAAGTTGTGATTTTTCTGAGCTCCTATGAATTCTTGGAAAGAAAACCCTTTCCCACTCCTCTCATCTGCACCCCTTCGATGTGGCTGACAGTCCTGGAGGCCTGGGAGGTTGGGCTGTGTAGCTGAGTATCGAGTGTCTCTGATCGGTGTGTCGGCTCTTCGTGCCTGCCTGGGAACATCCCTCGGGGAGAGACTGCTGCAGTGGCCTTGACCATGGAGAGAGCAGCCAACTCAGGCTTCCTCACCACATACTACACGTGTGCCCCAGGTGTGCAAGCACACATGTGCACCTCCCTGTGCATGTCTGAGAGTGGGAGAATGCAGATGTGGACTAGGGTGTGACGTGGACACAGGGATGGATGTGCACAGGGGCACACACAGCTCTCTTCATGTGTCTGCAGGAGAGAGCTCGTGTGCCCACGAACCTCTGGCCCCACGCAGAGCACATACCCGCCAAATTAATCTTCTCTTTCTGTCACGCTTTGCAGTTTACAAATTCCCTTTACTTTAGCTCCTGTGATCCTCATAATTCTGGGAGGCAGGAAGATGTTAATATCTTCATTTGAAAGATGAGGAAACTGAGGCTCAGAGGTGTTACATGACTTGCCTGAGGCCACACAGCCAGTAAATGACAGAGTGGGTGCCTTGACCTCAGATCTTCTAAGCCCGGGTTCTTCGTGTGTGACCATAGGAGCAGGGATGTGTGGTGGAGGAGGGTGCCCGGCTCCCCAGCTGCCCATGCTCTGTAAAGAGGTGGTGTGATGAGGCAGGAAGGGAAAAAAAAAGGATGCGAAAGAGAAGAACCCCAGCCTCAGTTTGAGCACACCATCTTGTAACTTCTCTGCCTCTTCATTGCACCATTTAGCCAAGTCCCAACCTTAGATGGACCCACCGCTGGCTTCCTCAGCCACTCTCTACCAGAGGAAGTCACATGGTTGGAATCACATTGTGTTCATGATCAACATGCCAGTGCTGCCCTGACAACCCCACTGTGTTTTCCCGTCAACTCGCTCTCCCCAGTGATTACTGTAAATTTTTCTACGCCTCTCAAACCACCACCCTTCCTAGCCCCCCCTCACCCTCAGCAGATGACCTCACCTCCCACTTTACAGAGAAGATAGAAGTCTCAGACAAGATCTCCCCGCTCCTCTGGGTACCTGCCCCCAGAGGGGAACGTCCATCTTCTCTAGGCTGAAATCTCAACCTATTCTTACCATCTGATCTCCTTCTATCTTTATGGGAATTTTACCTTAAAGATTCTGCCTCTCCCTCCTTTGTAGTCGGTCTCTCCCTCTCCAGTGGAACCTTCCGATTGACACTGAAACATGCTTAAGATTCTCCCATCTTAAAATGTATAGCTATAGAGACTTCCCTGGTGGCGCAGCAGTTAAGAACCCACCTGCCCTGCCGGCCTGGACCGACTGCGCGGAGGCAGTTGGCCATGTGGAAATGCCTGATTTTGTTCCCTGCACACAGAGGAGACACAGCTACTGAAATCTTACTGGGTAAATTCCCAGGTACTGTGAAGTTCATAGATAAGAATCAGCCCAAGTCAGCTTTAAGGGATTTACCGTGACATTGAGAAGAAAAGACCGGGCTTCTAAAAAAAACAAAAGAACCCTCCTGCCAATGCAGGGGACATGGGTTCCAGCCCTGCTTCAGGAAGATCCCACATGCCACAGAGCAACTAAGCCCGCACGCCACAACTACTGAGCCTGTGCTCTAGAGCCCGCGAGCCACAAATACTGAAGCCCACGCGCCTAGAGCCCGTGCTCCGCAACAAGAGAAGCCACTGCAATGAGCAGCCCGCGCACCACAGTGAAGAGTAGCCCCCGCTCGCCGCAACTAGAGAAAGCCCGCGCGCAGCAATGAAGACCCAACGCAGCCAAAGATAAATAAATAAATTTTTAAAAAATGTATAGCTATAATGACAGCTAATATTTACTGAGCACTTACTACGTACCAGGCTTTAGGTTAAGATAAAACCCAATAAACAAACGTCTCTCAACTCCACAGCCCCCTCCAGCTCCCACAGTATCTGTTTCTTTTCACAGACAAAATTCTTAAAATTGATGTATAGATTCCACTATCTCCATTTTTTTCTCATCTCCATCTCACTCTCTAATCCACTCGGGCGGCCTTCCTCCCCCGGCCCCAGCACTCCACCAAAATGGTTCTCGCTAAGGCCGCTAGTGACCTCCATATTTCCAAAACCCACAACCATTTTTTATCCTTGATGTCTCAAAATCATTCAAAATGTTTGACCACCACCTCTGTTTTGCACTATTCTCTTTCCTAACAACGGTACTCTCCTGATTTTCCTCCTCTGTCTAGCCATTCCTGCCTCTGTGCCAGTTCATGCTCTTCCACTTGGCCATTAAATGTTGGCACTGCTCAAGTCTCAATCCCAAGTTTTCCTCTTCTCTTAAATTGTGCGGCTATGATTTAATGGAACAGCTTGATGAATTTTTCATTAGTATATTTTTACATTGGTGTATCTTACAATGTAATATTTTACACATTACATCGGTATGTATTTACACTGGTATAAAATTGTAAAACATTTCTAGTGTCCTGGAAAGTTCCTTCAGGCCCTTTTCTAGTCAACACTACCCCATAGGAATTAACCACGTTCAGGCTTCTGTCAGTAGAGATAAGTTTCACCGGTTCTTGAACCTCCTAGACTGTATGTATCCTCCGTGCAGTGTATACATGTCTGTGTCTGTCTTTTTTTGCCCATGACTATGTCTGTTAGATTCAGTCTCATTTTATATAGCAGTAGTTAGTGCTTTTTCAATGCTGTGTAGTATTGCCTTATGTAAATAGAGCACAATTTGTTTATCCATTCTACTCTTGCTAGACATTTGGGTTGTTACTAGTTTGGGGCTATTACAAATAAATCTACTATGAACATCCCTGTTCATGTCTTTGGGTTGCCATATGCACTCATTTCTCTTGGGTATATAACTAGGAGCTGTGGTTAAGTCATAGGTTAGGATTCTGTTTAGCTTGGGTGGATACTGCCATATCAGGCCATTTTTCTTTCTATCTCTTCTAAAAAAACTTTATATTCTATTCCTGAGCAGTCTCATCTTCACTCGTGATTTCAATTACCATCTACACACCGACAGCCGCCAAATGTCTGTCTCAGCCCGGCTCTCTCCTCTTAGCATCAGTTCAGTGGCGAATTTCCCACTTAACATCTCCACTTGGATCTCCCCAAGGCTCTAAGAAACCAGCATGTGCCAAACCAAATTCATCATCTTAGCTCCCAAACTAGTCCTGTACTTGTGTTCCTGATCTAGTGAGCCATTCACCCACTTATGCAAACTAGAAACCATCCCTGACACTCCATCTCCCTCGCCTCCCTTACCAGGTCTGCCAGTGTTGACTCCCAGACATCTCTACTCCATCCCCCTGTTCCAGGCCACCCCACTGCTCCATGTCTCACCTAGACTGCTGCAGTGGCTTCCTAACAGGACTTCTAGAATCCCTCGGGCTCCTCCAGAGTGGTCTCTTCAAAACACTGCTCTGATCACTTGAAATCCTTCCATGGGGAATGGGACCAGAATCCTTACCCAGCCTTCAAGGCCCTAAGGGCCTGCTCTCCCTCTATATCCTCTTCTTCTCAGCTCTCTCCTCTCAGAGCCTTTGCACTGACTCTGTTCTCTGGAATACCGCCCACCCCCCAACACATACACACACAGACCTTTACCTAATCACTCCTCCTTATTCTTTAGATTGCAATTCAAACATCACTTTCTCAGAGAAACCTTCCTCAGTTTCCAGTCTGGTTCAGATCCCCCTGTCATTCACCTCCATGGAACCATATTATTTTTTTCATAGCACTTATCATAGTTTGCAATTAAATATTTATTTTTGTGATTTTAAAAAACTCTCCATTAGATAATAAGCTCCACAAGGACCCAGTCCCTTATCTGTTCTCCACGTGTCCTCAGCACATGGACACTCAGGAAATATTTGATGGGTAAGTGAAAGAATGGAGAAGAAGGAAGGGATTGATTTAGAGAGGGATGACCTACTTCCAGTCTCAAGCCTACTACTTGCTCTCCACGAGACTTGAACAGGTCTTTGTGCCTCAGTTTCCTCATTTGTCAAATGGGGTGAAATTACTCAAACCTGCTTATTTTGCTGGGCTGTATACGAATCCCCTGAGGCATCAGTTGAAAAGCAGGAGACATTCCACAGATGTGAGGGGTGACCGGAGTTCAGAAAGAGATGTGGAGAAAGTCAGAAAGCACTGGGTGGCCACACACAGCTTAAGAGACGTACTGGGTAGGGAGTGATGTGGGGAGGGGTCGCATCTTTGGATAGAGGGTTCAAAACTGAGTGTTTGTTCTGCGAGCGTGTCTGCTTGGGTACTTCTCCTCTGTGTATGCTCCGGGGTCTGTGTGTGCTGCTTGATCCTTTCCTCACCTCCCCATTACTGTGAAAAATGTGGATTTGTCTACTAGATCGAGATGAGGAGGAGAGAATGTTAGAGGATGGAGGAGGGAGGAAGTGCAGTTGGGGTGTGTGTGTGTGTGTGTGTGTGTGTGTGTGTGTGTGTGTCTTCGTTGCCCACAAGAGGGCTGTGTGTCTGTGTGTAGTGCTGTGTAGGTGTGCAGTGTAGGTCTTTGTGTCCGTGTGGGGAAGAAGTGTCCAGCCACACCAGATTTGCTGTCCTCTGAAGCTGCTCCGTGTGTGCACACCCTACTCTCTGCCGAAGCACCCGGAGCTTCCCAGCCTTAGTTTCTTCCCTCTGGAAGTCCAATCCAGAAAGGCTGCAGGAGGGGAACGATGCCCTCTAGTGGGTGTGGGGACGCATGCTGCAGCTTTCCCAGCCGAAGCCTCAACCTAGGCCGGTCCACCTCCAACCCAAGTCTGGAACTCACCTCTGAAACGCATCCTGGGGATGCGCAAAGCCCTCCAAGAGCTGAGGTCCCGTAGGCAAGAAGAAAATGCACACGGGACAGGAAACAGAAGAACCCACAAATTCATACAGGAGAAGCCTGAGGACAACAGCTGAAGGTGGGAGGTCTCTCCTCATCTCTGCAGTGATTTATCTCTGGTTCCTGTTTCTCCACGTGGCCCCTGGGTCCTGCTCTTTCTTTCTTTCTTCTTTAATTTATTTATTTTATTTTTGCTGCGCGCGGGCTTTCTCGAGTTGCGGTGAGCAGGGGCTACTCTTCGTTGAGGTGCGCAGGCTTCACATTGCAGTGGCTTCTCTTGTTGTGGAGCACGGGCTGTAGGTGCACAGGCTTCAGTAGTTGTGGCTCACAGGCTTAATTGCTCCGTGGCATGTGGGATCTTCCCTGACCAGGGCTCGAACCTGTGTCCCCTGCATTGGCAGGCAGATTCTTAACCACTGCGCCACCAGGGAAGCCCCGGGTCCTGCTCTTTCATTCTCACAGTCCCTGTCCTTAAGGAGCTACTGATCACTACTCATGCTTGAAGGAACTTGAGCAGAACTGGACCCTTCAGTCTGTTTCCTGAGTGGGCACTAATTATGCCCTGTGGAGTCAGGGAAGACTTCTCGGAGGAGGTAACCTGTGAGTAGGGTCTTGAAAAATGAGTAGAAATTCTCCAGGTGGAGTCCAGGGAAGGCATGGAACTGTGGATGAGCCTCGTGTGTCTGTGGAATGGGAGAAGGACATGGTGACTGGATGCTGGACCCTGGACTAGGTGGGGTGGAGAGGTGGAGAGGTGAGGCTGGAGGGTGACTTGCCAAGGCTGTGTAGGTCCCGGGTGGTGGGGGTTGAATTTTACCAAGAGGCACTGGGGAGTGAGAGAAGGTCTTTATGCGGAAGGGTGATTGGAATTACATAGCATGGACTAAAGATGGGGAGGAACTGCAGGGAGGCAGGGAGTTAGGGAGACCAGCTGGGAAGCGGTTGTTTAGGTAAAAGAGTGGGAGACCAGTCTGAGGGCAATGGCATAAGGATGGAGAGGGACCAGATCTCAAAGGCTGCTCTTCTTCCGGGGCCTCTGTGTCCCTGGCAGCAAAGCTGAGGCCAGAGGTCCCACATCAGCCAGTTCTGATAGAACCTGGCACCCTGCCTGCCATCCCCAACACACTCCAGGCTCTCTGTATGCAAACGGAGGAGGGAAGAGATGTGGGAGCAGGGAGGGGGGAGGGAAAGGGGGGCAGGAGCCTGGGGCTGTGGGATGGTTAAGGAATGGAAAGGCCCAAGTAGACTTGTCTGACCCCCACTGGTCCTCCTCTGGCTCTGTGGAGGAAGGGTTAATAGTTTCCCCTCCCTCCCTCCCCTCCTCTCCTCCCCTCAGGTCACCTTCTAGGCCCTGGAGACTTGGCTGCTGGCTCAAGTTCCTCAACCAGTGGCCCTGAGTAATCAGAGTACACAGAGGGGCCAGGGGCCTGGGGGCAGGGACTGATCAACTGGGAGCGAGAGAGGCCTCAGAGACTGAGGGGCTGGGGGGTATCTGCGAGGCTGAGGGTTTGGGGGTACCTCAGGTTATTCCCAACACTCTCCACCTGACCCAGGACCCTGTACCGGTTCTGAGCTCAGTTTCTTCCACCCACCAGAAGAGAATTCCTCCACCTGCTCTCCTGGACTGTTAGGGGATGGGCAAGATGGGAGGGGGAGCGGTGATCTACCAGGAAGCTTTTCAGCTGCAAGAGACAGGGTGCCTCCCCCCAGTGCAAGGAACTGGCCATAAGTGAGTCTGTGGTCAGTGAGAGACCTCTGCTAATGGAACCTGAGCTGCCCCCCAAGCCACAGAAGGGAGTGCAGCTCAGCGTGGTGGTGGTGGGGGGTGCTGACTGAAGTAGAGTGGGGGGTGGGGGTCAGGGGAGGATCGATGGCTTCAGGGATGGCTGGAGGGAAACCGGAGGTCAAGGGAGAGAGTAGGGGTTCGGGGCAACCAGGGGTTCAGGAAGTAACTGAACGTAAGTTGTGTCAGCCCAGTGATCAGAAGGGAACTGAGGACCAGAGGAATAATTCGAGGGGAACTGCAGTGTAAGGGTGTATGGGGAGAAGTGGGGGGGGCTCCATAAAATAATTGGGGAGATTCCAAGTCAGGGGGAATTAAGAGAAGAATTAGAGGCTAATTAGAGGTGCCGAGAGAGTGTGGGGCTCAGATAACTCAGAAGAATGACTGGACCAGGTGGGAATGAGGGCAGAGGACTCAGAATTGGGGTGGGAAGGCGAGGGGCAGGTGGACTGGAGGGTGAGAGGGAGCCTGAGGGTGTGTGTCTTGGGGGATGGGCAGAGACCCTTGCTGGCCCACGTCGTGGCAGTGAGAGCAGAGGACTCTGCTAGGTCCCATCTCCCCTGGAGCCCTCGGGCTTTTCAGGCATTTCCACTCTGTCCTCGACCCTGTCTGTCCTGCTGGAGTTGGTGACGGGGAAAGGGGCTCCGGTCCGCTCCTCTCCATCTCCATCGGCCTCCCTTTCCCACAGCCATCAATTATTCATCGGCTCAGACAGCCGCCTCCCTGATAGGGCAGGCTGGTCCTCCTCTCCTCTCTAAGCCCCTCCCCACCTCAGCCACACTGCCACAGAGGCCCTGGCAAGGGAGGACGGCCATCCAGGCAGAACAGACCTGGCAAGAGGACTGCCGGACCCTGCCTAGGATCACGCCTCCTCCCCCGTTCTCCTGCCCACCTCCCGGTGCCAGGAAGCCCCTGGAGAAGATGCCCATCCAGATCTTCTGCTCTGTGTCCTTCTCCTCTGGAGAGGAGGCCCCAGGGCCCTTGGGAGATGTTTGGGGTCCCCACCAGCGGCAACAGCGGAACAACTCAGAATCAGAAGAGGAGGGAGAAGAGAAGGAAAAGGAGGCAGAGAGGAAGGGGGCCAGAGAGGGGGACTTACCGATGGACTTGGTGGCCTTTGCCAACAGCTGCACCCTTCATGGAGCCAGCCACATCTTTGTGGAAGGGGGTCCAGGGCCACGGCAGGCCCTGTGGGCAGCGGCCTTTATCCTGGCACTGGGTGCCTTCTTGTGCCAGGTCGGGGATCGAGTTGCCTATTACCTCAGCTACCCACATGTGACTCTGCTAGATGAAGTGGCCACGACGGAGCTGGCCTTCCCGGCGGTCACCCTCTGCAACACCAACGCCGTGCGGCTGTCCCAGCTCAGCTACCCCGACTTGCTCTACCTGGCCCCCATGCTGGGGCTGGATGAAAGCGATGACCCCGGGGTGCCCCTTGCCCCACCGGGGCCCGAGGCCTTCTCTGGGGAGCCCTTTAATCTGCACCGCTTCTACAATCGCTCCTGCCACCGGCTGGAGGACATGCTGCTCTATTGCTCCTACTGCGGGGGGCCCTGTGGCCCTCACAACTTCTCAGTGGTGAGTGGGTGCCCAACAGTGTCTGCCATGGCTCACCCTGACCGTCACCTCCTGGGGCTGGTAACCATCCTGCCTCCCCCCCCACCTCACCTGGACCACCCACCCTCTGTGAGAGAGGCCTGGCCAGAGCTTGCCTGGGAGCCCCAGGGTCTGCAGCTGGGCTCTATTTCCAGGGCTCTGCCAGTACTGCCCTCCCTGTTAGACTCTTGAAACACATAGTTGGTAATTAGTTGCTGCCCTGAGGCCCCTGGTGTCTCCCTGAATATCCTCCAGCATGTCCCGCCCTTTCCCAGACCTCTCTGCGATCCAGCAGGGTCAGCACCTTAATCTTTCGCTGAGGTCAACCTTTGATCTGGTGGTGGGTGCCTATGCTTGGCCTTGACAATGCTGACTATCACCCCTGGACTGGAGCTGGGGCAGGTGCCCCCTGGTCTCTGGAGGTGCAAGAGAAGGGTGTGGAAGGGAGGCAGAGGGCTGGGGATATCCCCCCTCCACCCCAGCATGCCTGTTAGCAGCATCCTCATGTGGTCTTCCTGTGCTCCTCCTAGTGTGTGTGTGTGTGTGTGTGTGTGTGTGTGTGTGTGGTGAGGGAGAATAACAGGCCTCCTCTAAATCCTCCCCACTCCCCCTCCAGCTCTAAGTGGCCAGGGACCCTCTTCCCAGGGGAAGCCCTCACTAGGAGAGTCTAGGGCCTTCCCTGCTGAGGGACCAAGCGGCACCCCATCCTTTCCCCAGTTCAGCTTCCAGTTCCATCTGGCCCAACAGATCCCCTTCTGTCCCCTACAAGTGCCAGATGCCAGGCCTTCCCTTCCCATACACCCATCTCTCAGTCCCCCACCTTTTCCTAGTGCAGGGGCAGGTGGGTGTCATCATATCAGTGCATCTTGGACTGACTACAGACAGACAGGAACATGGAGGTTTTGGCCACTGGGCCTCGGACAGGCCAGGAGGTAGAGGAACATGGACCAAGGAAGGGGTCAACCTGGCTTTCTCGGGATCTAAGGCTAGAGCAGGCACTTCTCAGGCAGCACCACCAGGTGGCAGCACAGCCCACCGGCCAGCAGCACAGCCCTCTGAGCCAGCTTAAGGTTGCAGCTCCCAGCTGGCCTCAGCCACCAGGAGTCCCTCACATCCCCAGGAGGCGGGTAGGCAGGGATGCGTGTCCAGCCTGGACCCTGTGGCTGAAAGCCACAAAGCCTGGTAGTGGAGCTGGGGGATTAGGAGTTCTCTCTCTACCTCCTCTCTGGACTTCACCCACAAAATGGGGGATAGCACTGATTTTCTTTTCCAGAGGGGGAAGGAGGAGGTTGTTCTAGGAAGGGGGAAGGGGGCAAAGACTCTATTGACAAGTAACCCCTACTGCCTCCCTGTTCAGTCTAGCCTGACACTCTGTCTCTCTCTTTCTTTGGGCTGTGTCTGTATTCACCTCATGACTTGCTTGGTGGACTCTGTCACCATCTCTCAGTAGTTGAAGCACACTCACCCCATTTGTGGGAACCTGGAGGCATTCTGGGAAGCTGTGGGGAAAGGGCCATAAAGAATAGGTTCACTTTTCTCTCCATGGCTGTGTACTCAGGGCTGCAATAAGGGCTGCTCTGTGGCATGGAGTCGGGGGCCTGTCCCCAGAGCTGAGATCCCTTCTGCAGCCCTCATAGTTCTGCGCCAGCATTGACGAACATGCCAGGTCCTGGATGTTCAGGTTCTGGTGATAAGGGAACAGTGATGGACATAAGGGACTAATGGCAGAGGAAACTATAAAGCATAGCTTGGTCTTGGGGAGAGCAGGATTCCAGATGCCCAGGGTGAAATCCAGGAGAAGAGAAGAGAAGTCTCAGAAGGCCCTGGGCCTGAGGAGAGGGTCCCAAGGAGGGACCAGGCAGTGAGGGGCTCCAGATGATGGAGGTGTGTATGTTAGGGTCCCAGCGGGAAAAAGGTTAACACTTGGATAGTTTAGTCGAAAAGACTAACAGAGGGACTGTTTCTAGAGCTGTGGGCAGAGTTAAGGAAACCAATGAGGGGAACTGAGGCACCTAGAAATAGTGGGAAATTGTCATATTCAAGCTAAAGGAACACCAAGAGGCAACAGTGCTATGCAGGGAGCCCTCTTGGCAGAATTTGTGGTCACAAAGGGTCTAAGCCACCTTGAGAACACTTGCAGATAAATACCCTGGTCTCTCCCTCCTTCTGTCCTCTGATCCTTTACTGATACCTCCCATTGGTCAAACCCAACCCGAAGCCCATCCAGGTGGCAAAGGAACACAGGCAGTGCACCCCACAGGGATCAGCCTTCCAGGGCACACAGCAGGGAAAAGGACAGAATGGGTGAGAAGGAGAGCAAATGGAGAGTGGGCTGCTCAGGAGGGGTCATTCCTGAAGGGTTGAAACTCCACCAGTTGGAGGGTCTGGAGACAGTCCCTGGTGGGCAGAGGGTACTGGCAGGACTCTCAGGCTCTCCGCTCTGCTCCCACCAGGTCTTCACACGGTACGGAAAGTGCTACACGTTCAACTCTGGCCGAGATGGGCGTCCCAGGCTGAAGACCATGAAGGGTGGGACGGGCAATGGGCTGGAGATCATGCTGGACATTCAGCAGGACGAGTACCTGCCTGTGTGGGGGGAGACCGGTATGTTGCCTCTCACAGGGGGGCCCCCCTCCCTGTGGCTCCGGGCCTCAGCCTCCGTTGGGGGGCTCCTGGGCTCTACTGTGGGCCTGAGGCAGGCCGTGGGCTCTCCTTGCATCCTCCCAGCATCTCGCCATCTCCACCTCCATTCTACCTGACTGCCACACTCACATTACCCTGGCTCCCACTTCCTGGCTCAGTTACTCTCCAAGGTAACCAGCCATCCCTTTCCATCCGTGGCCACCACTCACTCTATAAATAACTCCGTCTCTTCTTGGGCTGCCTGCCGTCTGTCTGGTCTCAGGGGCCTTGGGACAGAGAGACGTGGGGGAGAAGGGAGAAAAGGAGGGGGAGAGATGGAGAGCCTCTGAGACAGTGAGAAATAATTTGAAACACCGAGATGCGTAACTGAAGCCAGGTAAGAAAAGAAGTATGTAGGATTCAGGGGTCATCAGGGTAGCACGGGGCTGGTGAACCCAGAAGGAGGCTGGGGATGGGCCAGGGGCCCTTGGACTAACTACCCTCCCCCAGTCTCAGTGTATGTTGTGGTTATTTCAGGAGAGGTAGGGTGCCCCCAGCTCTGAAGGAGGTTAGGGAGTAAGAAGCCCTCCCAACACACAGCCCTCTCATTCCCCTAGATGAGACATCCTTCGAAGCGGGCATCAAAGTGCAGATCCACAGTCAGGATGAACCTCCCTTCATCGACCAGCTGGGCTTTGGTGTAGCCCCAGGGTTCCAGACCTTCGTGGCCTGTCAAGAGCAGCGGGTGAGAGGGCCACAGGAGGCCGGTCCCAGGGTGGGTGGTTGGAGGCTCATGATGGAGGTGGAGTGGTGGGCAATCAGTAATGGGAGGGACAGGGGAGCTAGGGCCTGGGTAGCCATCTGACTAGTCAGAGCATGAATGATCTAACGGATGGGATGCTCCGTAAACTCGGAGACCCTCAGAGGCTGCACAGGGAGAGGCGGCAGGACTCCTGAGTTCTCCATCGTGTCAGACAAGTCCATCAAGGTGACTCGGGGAGAAGTCCCCACACCCCCCAGCTCCCCGGCTCTCCCAGCAGCTCATCTACCTGCCCCCGCCCTGGGGCACCTGCAAAGCTGTTACCATGGACTTGGATTTCTTCGACTCCTACAGCATTACCGCCTGCCGCATCGACTGTGAGACCCGCTACCTGGTGGAGAACTGTAACTGCCGCATGGTGCACATGCCAGGTCAGGCCCCAAAGTTCCAAACACGGTCCTGGGCCCCTCAGCCTGCACTGCCCCTCACCAGCACCCCATGCATGTTAACCTCCTGCCAACATGCAAGCAAGACCAGCTGGCTTCTCTCCACCCCAGTTCCAGCCCCAGTCCATACCCATATGGCTCTTGCCTCTCTGACCTCAATTCCTGCCCGGACCCATGGGGATGTGTCAGAGGGGTCCAGGGGGTATGGACTTTGGGGTAGGTCACTTCCAGGACAGACTGGGGGCTGACTATTCCTACCCTCCCACCCTCTCCCAGCTTCCAGCTTTTAGGCCTTTGGTACCACCAGCATCACAAGACACCTTTAATCTCCATCCTGTACCACTGTCTTTTCTCCTCTCTAGGGGATGCCCCATACTGCACTCCAGAGCAGTACAAGGAGTGTGCAGATCCTGCCCTGGGTGAGCGCCCCTGTCCCAGGGAAGTCTGCGGGAGGGAAGGAGGAGCTGCCAGCCATATGCAGAGGGGTTTCAGAGCAAGCTCCCAGAAGCTTCAAATCACTCCTGGATCAGGCTTCACCTGAAGTCTCCTGTGTCTGACTTTAGCAAGGCCGGGAATAGCATCTCTAGAGGCCCCTGTGGAAAATGAACAGGGGTCATCTGGGAGGGGTGGCCTTCATCTGCTCCCATCAGCACCTCAGCTGGTTGACCCTGGAGGGCCCTGAGAGGATGAGATATAGGATTAAGAAATATCCATGGAGAGGCTGGGTGAGGATCAGCACAGGTGGGCACAGGGCCGAAGTGAAGGACAAGTCAGAAAAAAAGGAGGGGGCTCAGGCCTCCTTTGGGCAGGGCCAGGACGTGCGTGTCGGGAAGGTGCTGGCAGAAGGGCATCACTCAACTGGCACCTCTCACCTGGCTGGCACAGACTTCCTGGTGGAGAAGGACCAGGAGTACTGTGTGTGTGAAATGCCCTGCAACTTGACTCGCTATGGCAAGGAGCTGTCCATGGTCAAGATCCCCAGCAAAGCGTCAGCCAAGTACCTGGCCAAGAAGTTCAACAAGTCTGAGCAGTACATAGGGTAAGGGCTCTGACTGTGAAGGGTAATGGGTGGGCTCTGATGGGGGTTGGCAGACAGGAGGAAACTGAGATAACATGGGGGAGGCAACCAAAGAGTCTGAGGTGGGCATGGAGGGAAGATCAAGCCAGAACAAGCAGCAGAAGCACCCCTTCTTCTTTCCTCCTCTCTTCATCCTCATTGCTGTAACTGGGATCACCTCACAATTGCTGGTGCGTGGAGCATCTTTTCAATTACACCATCGCGTTTAATCCTCACTCTAAAAGGCAGGTATCCACATCAGCATCTTGTTTTATAGATATTGGAGACTGAGATTCAGAGAGGATAACTTGCGAAGGTCACCCAGCTAGTAAGGGACGGAGATGCGACTTGATCCGAGGTCTCCTCTCCCAACCCCTTTGCAGGGAGAACATCCTGGTGCTGGACATTTTCTTTGAAGTCCTCAACTATGAGACCATTGAGCAGAAGAAGGCCTATGAGATCGCAGGACTCCTGGGTGAGCTGCTGATGGCACCTGTCCCCTTCCCATGCCATGGGCATGGTGTGACACCTTACCACCCGGAGCAGGCTGTTCACCTCCGTCCCACAAGGCCTCCTCCCCTGCCAGCCCCAGGGGCCTTCCCCTGCCCCAGTGAGCTCTGCCGCTCCCACTGTGTCCTGACCCCACTGACCTCCCTGTGGGCCCCCCTGCAGGTGACATTGGAGGCCAGATGGGTCTGTTCATCGGGGCCAGCATCCTCACTGTGCTGGAGCTCTTCGACTACGCCTATGAGGTAAGTGGGGGCGGGGCGCCTGCACGGGGCCACGGGAGGGGCGGGGTTCAAGCCCGCCCACCCGCCCACCTCCCCTCTTCCCTCCCAGGTGATAAAACACAAGCTGTGCAGACGAGGGAAGTGCCAGAAGGAGGCAAAACGGAGCAGCGCGGACAAGGGCGTGGCCCTCAGCCTGGATGACGTCAAAAGACACGTGAGGGAGCGAGAGAGGGGCGCCCTCCCGCCCCATCCCTTCCCCGACCACCCCAGGACCACCCCCTTGCCACCTTTTCTCCTTTGCCTCCCCCATGCCCCAGCGGCACCTGTGGCCCTTACGATAACCAGTGCCTGTCCTGTGCCGTTCCCCCAGAACCCGTGTGAGAGCCTCCGGGGCCATCCTGCCGGGATGACGTATGCTGCCAACATCCTACCTCACCATCCGGCCCGAGGCACTTTTGAGGACTTTACCTGCTGAGCCCCGCAGGCCGCTGTACCAAAGGCCTAGATGGGGAGGGCTAGGAGAGCAAGGGGGCCCCCAGCTGCCCCGCCCTGGGGACTCACTCCCCCCTCCAAGGCAGCCCCCCACTCCTGGGCGGTCCTTTCCTCTTGTCTGTGGTGAGGAAGGAGTCTTGACCGTAGAGTCCTCTCCCTGCCTCTATCCCATTGTTTGTTTTTTTTTTGTTTTTTTAACAAAACTAATCTAAAACAGAAACTAAAAAGAGAGAACGGGGCGAGTGACCTCAGGCTGCCCCTCTCTGCTCCATGCTGCCTCCCACAGCTCCCAGCCTGAATTCTGTCTGTCTGGCTGTCTGTCATCTGAGTGTCCACCTACATTTTGCTGCCACCAGTCACCAAAGCCCCCTCCCAGTGGGGGGTGGAGGGGATCCTCGGGGTCTGGAATTTGGCCCCACACCAGAGAATGTACCTTGAAGGGGAGGGCTAGTAGGGGGGGCTTCCCCAGCCTTAAGAGACCCTCTCAGCCCAGTGACCGCCCCCAACCCCAAGTCCCCAGGCAGGATCCCGAGTCGTGTCTGTTCCCTCCCCACCACCTCACACAGTGTGAAGTCTCTAGGGAGGTAGGGGTGGGGAATCCCCTGAAGAAGTGGCACTGGGGACAAGCTGTGGCCCTGGTGCTGTAGGCCACATCCTGATACCTACAAGTTCACCCCCACCCAGAGCTGCTGGAGAGAAATCCCAAGAGGCGGCCCTCCTCTGCCATCCCATAAAAGATTCAGCTGGTTGGCTTCCAGCTCAGGGAGAGGGGCACTGGTGCCTAACCTCACTGGTCCCTCTCCCAGGGGCCCCTGCAGAGGGCCACATCCATAAATTTTCTTATGGAACTCTCCCAAGTCCTCTCCCGAAACGTCATTTGCTTCTCTCAACAACTTCATCCGCATTTTCTATTTCTATATGATACAGACTCTATATTGCTATATCTCTGTATATACTTTCCCCTGACTCTGTCTCTACTTCATCCCCTCTTGTCTCTAAGAACCACCCTCCCACCCCAAGTTCCCCTTCTGTGTTTCCACCCCCTCCCTGGTCTCTGAATGCCTTCGCCTGTATAAAGAGTTGGATTCTCCCCTGGTGTCTGTACTGTGTACACACATCCCTCTAAGAAGCACAAGGAGACGACACGCGCATTGTAACCTTCACACTGTCTCGGTGGCGACATAAAGGAAGCTGTGAATTACAAGCTCTGCCTCTTTCTGGCCTCACCTTCTCTCCCCAACCTGGGTACCCTTTGCCCTCCCTGCAGCCTTAACATTCCCACCCCTGCTTCACCCACCCCAATGTCCTTTGCCTAGCTGACTGTGGCCTCCCCATGGAAGGGGGTTGCTACAGAGAGAGCCCCTACCCATGGGATTGAGATCTGCAGAGACAGAGGGAGCTGTGGGTTGATGACTTCTGCAGCTGAAGCAGCGGGGTGCTGACAGGCAGAGGCTGAGGTCTTCAGTCAGTGGCCTTTGCCTCCTTCTGGATGCCCAGGCCTCTTTGCTCACCTAATACCCAAGCCCACCACTTATATTTTCTGGTAAGGTACAGTTTGGTAGTGGGAAGAAAGAGACAGGCCTAGAGGGGAAGTTGAAAGCTCTGCCGTTCTGTCCCTCCCTTCCTACCTTAAAGAGAAACCAGCGAGGTAGAGTACCTGCCATGCATTCCTCCCAGGCCAGAGCCCTGCCCCTTCACAGGCCTTCTCTGCCCAGCTGTCTCAGTCTCCAACCCCAGAACAAGACCTGTGGCAGGTCACCTGTGCATTGGCCTGCAGTTGGAGAGTGAGGATATAGGATCCTTGGGAACTCTTGGCTCCTAGGAGTTCCTTAGAGATCAGACTTCTCCAGAGGGAAGCAGGAGCAAGGCCAAAGGGTGTGTTCCGGATGGAGAACAGCAGGCAGGGCTATGGGTGACGCATGCCTCTGGTCTAATAAACTGGGTTTTAACTATCTCCTCTTCAGTGTCATTCTTCTCTTTTTTTTTTTTTTTTTTTTTTGCGGTACGCGGGCCTCTCACTGTTGTGGCCTCTCCCGTTGCGGAGCACAGGCTCCGGACACGCAGGCTCAGCGGCCATGGCTCACAGGCCCAGCCACTCCGCGGCATGTGGGATTTTCCCGGACCGGGGCACGAACCCGTGTCTCCTGCATCAGCAGGCGGACTCTCAACCACTGCGCCACCAGGGAAGCCTTCATTTTTCTCTTATTTGAATAGTATTTAGGCCTTCCCACTAAGTGCTTAGAGCTGAGCTTGGCTTGGGGCCAAACAATCAGGGCAGGAGTAAGGAGGCGGGAGCAGGGATACTCTGGTCTTCCTGGGATAGGACAGGCTGACCATCACACCAGGAATGGTTTAACCACTGCGCAGGGGAAGAGGAAGAGGTCAAAGGCAACAAAGATCCCAAAGAGAAGTCCTAGCACAAAGGATTCTTTGGAGAGGGGTCAGGGTCAAACTTCAAAATAAATTTAAAATCTAGAAGCAGGTTAGGTTAAAGGTCACGGGGAAAGTTGGGTTTAAGTTCGAACGTGAGGTAGTTATTGAGGCACTTTATCTATGGAATGAGCCCCGGACTATCAATCAGAAGATCTGGATTCTATGTTTCGACTTCTACTGCTAACTTGTTGGTTGACTTTGCCAAGTTATTTACTCTCTGAGTTCATCTCTCCTGTTTGTAAAATGGAGTAAACAGTGCGCACTCCTCTTCAGCGCGCTGGGCTTAGAGCAGGAAGAGAAGGAAAGGAAAATCAGCGCTTTGTAAAGTTAAACGCATTGCGCCAAGATGAAGCAGTTACTCCATCACCCTGAGCTGTGGTCCCCCTTTCCAGTTCCTCGTCTTCCTCCGTCGGCCTGGGGGCGCCCGCTCGCAGGGCCTCTCTATCCCAGAGCTCCTCTCTATGGTTTTCCCCTCCCGGACCGAGAAGGCTGGAGGGAGTGGTCACACGCCTTTTCCGCTTGTTCCCCCCCCTCCCCCTAGCCCACAGTCTCGCTGCCCCGAGCCTCCCGTGCCGGCGGGCCGGCCGGGCGGACGGGCGGGCGCGCGGGGGGCGCGCGGGGGGCGGGGGGAGTTCCGGTTCCGGTTCTTTGTGCAGCTGCAGCAGCGGCTCCGGGAAAGATGGCGGCCCGGGCGGGTTTCCAGTCTGTGGCTCCGAGCGGCGGCGCCGGAGCCTCAGGAGGGGCGGGCGCGGCGGCTGCCCTGGGTCCGGGCGGGACTCCGGGGCCTCCGGTGCGAATGGGCCCGGCGCCGGGTCAAGGGCTGTACCGCTCCCCGATGCCCGGAGCGGCCTATCCGGTGAGTGCGGCAGGAGGAGGGGCGCGCTGGCCGGGGGCGGGGCCGTGCGGGGGCCTGGGAGTGACAGGGGTGGGGGGAGGAGTAGGAGGGACTCGCCTGGGAGGGATTCGGGCCGTGAGTTGGGGTGCCGGGAGGCAGTGCGGGGAAGGGAAGGGAGGCAGTTAGCATCCTCACCTGCTCCCAGGGGCATTGTTTTCTTGGGGAGTCAGGGTGTACAACCAGGGTGGACGAAGAAGTGGGGCGAAGCATGGGCCTGTGAGAGCTTGTGTGCAAAAGGGCCTAGGCAGCTCCAGCGCCCAGAGGAACACAGAAGGTGTAGCTGGCAAATTGAGGTCAGCTTCTGAGGAGACAGTAGCTGGCAGTACTCTCTGAGCAAATGTGGAATTAGAGATGTCCAATGCGCCAGATACAAAATAGACTGGGGAGAATTTGAGTGTAATCTAGCTGTCTTAGCTTTGGGGCTATATTTGAGGAAGCTCCAGTTATCTAGATTTCACAGAGATAGAGGGCTCTCCTCCCAGCCCACTACTGTGCTCCACCCCACCCCCTCAGCCTTGTTTCATTCAAAGAGCTCAGGCCTCCCCCACTTTGCCTTTCTTGGTGGGGTTTGCAGGGGAAGCGATGACATCTCTGGGTCCTCTCCTCTGTGTAGAGACCAGGTATGCTACCAGGCAGCCGAATGACACCTCAGGGACCTTCCATGGGACCCCCTGGCTATGGGGGGAACCCTTCAGTCCGACCTGGCCTGGCCCAGTCAGGGATGGACCAGTCCCGCAAGAGACCTGCGCCTCAGCAGATCCAGCAGGTCCAGCAGCAGGCGGTCCAAAATCGGAACCACAAGTAAGATGACCCCAGGGTGGAGGGAGGGAGAGAGGGAGGGAGGGAGGAGGAGGCCTGTGAGGATGCAGGTGGTGGGAGTCCCTCAACCAAGAAGTGGTGGTGCTGTGTCAGCAGACGGTGCTCATTCTTGAAAATTCTTTGCGTTTTTGGGGGATGGGGGTGTCTGACTTGAGACAGGCTTTGCAGTTCCATCACTTCACTATAAACGGAGGTGTGGACAGCCTGTCTTCATGTTCTGGCTAGTTCTGGCTAGTTCCATCCCATCCTGATAAGAGTGTTTATTCCAAACAGTGCAAAGAAAAAGAAGATGGCTGACAAAATTCTACCTCAAAGGGTGAGTCCAGGCTATATAGGTCTTCTTGAAGGTGTGGTGAGCTTGAGAATAGAGGTGGTCAGCTCTAGATCCCAATGATATCTTTCTGCTCCTAAGATTCGTGAACTGGTACCAGAATCCCAGGCCTATATGGATCTCTTGGCTTTTGAAAGGAAACTGGACCAGACTATCATGAGGAAACGGCTAGATATCCAGGAGGCCTTGAAACGTCCCATCAAGGTAACAACGCAGGAGAGTGCAAGGCAGAGAGCCAAAGGAGAGGCCGCGGGAACCTTCAGCAGGCTTGGGATGGGAAACCAAAGGCGTAGCACAGCTCTCCTTGGCATTTAAATTACATCTCTCCCTTCTGCCTACGAACTGAGAATTACATTAGAAGCATAAGAACAGAACAGCGAAGGGGGAGGGGCTTTTGATATTTCTTGCACCAGAAAATACCCTGTTGGTGTTTTTGCTGCAACTGCTCTGCCACCTTGGGAACCTGGAACCTTGCATGACTCTGTCCATCTGACATCCTGGTGAATGCACTTGCACTCAGGCCAGTGGCCTGTACTCTTCTTCTAGGTGGAATCTCCATCCACCCACCCCAAGGACTGGGTAGACAGTAAGCCAGTCTGTTAGGAGTCATTTTCAGGTTTGGGGAGACCCTTGTCTTCAACATCAAACCACTGAAGCCCCACTATCAATCCTGTTTCTGCCTTCCTCAGCAAAAACGGAAGCTGCGAATTTTCATTTCTAACACTTTCAATCCGGCTAAGTCAGATGCCGAGGATGGGGAAGGGACGGTGGCTTCCTGGGAGCTTCGGGTAGAAGGACGGCTCCTGGAGGATGTGAGTTCAAGGTCCACTGTGGTCGGCATTTAGGGTGGGAGCTGCTGGGAACAAGCAGTATTGTCTGGTTGGCAGGAAGCCTGACTGGTGCTTACAGCTCCTGCTGGGAACAGAAGGGAGAGAGTCACTGTGTTCCCTGTACTAAAATACAATGGTTCTTTGTTTCTGGCTCCCACAGCTTGGCCCCCTCTGTGGTATCATATCGAGAACCTTATTGTCGTGGGATTTGATTTGTTGTTTACCTCCTTCCTGATGCTGCTAGCCATTGGACTTGGCAGTATCTGCAGATTTTTCAGTTAGTTTTTTTTTTTTAAACCAAGTGAGTTTGCACTTAGCATTTGGGCCATGCTTTCCTCTCTGAGTCCTTGAGGTCCTCGATCTCCACTGTGGCATCTCCATCTTCCCAGCTTCCATTGGAGACATTTCACAGTTTACATGGGGTAGATTTCTCTGACAGGCTCTTCGTTGCTTTATGGGAACATCAGCTGACTGGTGATAGCCCCCAAACTTCCCACCCCAGAAGCTCCTTGGAGAAGCTCACCTGCCATTTCCTTATACTCTCTGGCTCTCTATTTTTAGCTGTTCACAGGCGAGCCAGCATGAATGCATTTTTTAGGAGAACCAGGGCTCAGTGTCAGAGCCTCCTTTTTCTCTGTATAGGTCCGGTCCATCTACCGGTGGTGGCATGTGATCCAAATAAAGCTGTTTTTGTTCTGGCTTTTTATTACCTGTGATTCATTTCCCCTGTAGAGTCAGAGTTTTCTCTGTTTAGACTCGCTTTATTATGTGCAGAGGTTTGGCTTAACTTGCCCCATTTCCCTTGGGGAAATGAGGTGGGTACGTCAGTCACCCTATATGTGTTATAGGCTGCTTCTTCAGGGTTCATTGCTACTGTGACTTGTTCAGTATCCACAGACACCTACCTTGCCATCTCCTAAGAGGTTCTCAGAAGACATTTTTGAGTTTTTTTCCCATTGCTTTTGTGGGTTCCTTTATTATGGGACTTTGTTTTGGGGAATTTCTTCTGTCCTTTTCTAACGTGACCTCTCCTCTTTCTCCTCTAGTCAGCCTTGTCCAAATATGATGCCACCAAACAAAAGAGGAAGTTCTCTTCTTTTTTTAAGTCCTTGGTGATCGAACTGGACAAAGACCTGTATGGGCCAGATAACCATCTGGTGGAAGTGAGTAGTTCTGTCCTCTAGGCTTTGCTTTGACTTTATGACTGGAGGATGATGGACTTGGGAGCCAAACATTAATGTCTAGGGAAAGGGGAAGGTATGAATAAAGGGTTACCCCAGGTGTACAATTCCTCCAACGCAGTTTGCACGTTGGCCTCCAGGTGGCACTAGCTGTTCAGTTCTGGTACTGTTTGGACCCAAGAGCTTTTCCAGTCTGACTTGTCCCACCTTTTAAATTTTACTGTCTTGGTTGCTGCCCCCACTTTCAAGGGAAATTCTGATGGAGGCCTCTTACACATGCCAAGCCATCTCTGCATCTTGCTTATTAAAAATGGTGAGATGTAGTTATCCACACACCATTCAACCTTTTTCCTGGTAACAAGTGCTGTGATTAAGGGGGTTAACTAAGGGTTCTAGTCCTTGCCAAGGCTACTTTTACAGATCTGGGACTTGCTTTTGGTTCCTGCTCTGTTTAGATTCACATTCCAAATCATCAAAAATTTTTTATTGTAATGCCTGGTTACATAGTGTTCTGAAGACTATGTCAGCAACAGTGTTCTTTGGGATATAGTCAAAACCAGAATAAGACAGTCCAGGGCTCCAGGTGAACTTAACCTGCTCCTTTCTTTGCCAGTGTAGCTGCAGCCCCTTAACCTCAACCACTAAGAGACATGGGAAGGTCTTTACCATCTAATAAGGGAAGTAAGTCATAGAATCAATAGAAATTTGTAAATGTATTGAACTTAACTTTACAGCAGTAGAGCATAGTGGCTAAGAACGTGGACTGTAGAATCTGACACACCAGAGCTCAGATAGCAGCTCCACCACTTATTGGCTGTTGACGTTAGGCAGCTTACTTCACTCTTCTAAACATTAGTTTTCTCATCTGTAGAATAGGTTTAATGGTGCCTATCTCGTATGGATGTTGTGGGGATTAAATGTGATAATCCAAGTAAATGTCTTAGAATACTCTTGCACATAGTAAGTACCCAACAGATGATAGCTGTGTTATTTTACTATACACATGTATATTATCCATTTTTGTGGATAAAATTATCACTGAAAGATCAGGCTAGTTTAAATGTGACCCTGAGCAGTCATAATGAAAAGGTCAATCGACTTACAGACAGGAATCCCAAAGTCATGTGCAGTTTTTTAAAATGTCTTATGCTGTTGCTCTTCTCCAGTAGCTTCAGTAATCAAAGTTGAATATTCAGTCATTACAGAAGCTCTTCCCTCCCACCCCAGCTCTTCCTCTGGGAGAGCACCCCCTGACATCTTCCTCTCTGTAGTGGCACAGGACCGCCACTACCCAGGAGACAGATGGCTTCCAGGTGAAGCGGCCAGGAGACGTGAATGTACGGTGTACTGTCCTGCTGATGCTGGATTACCAGGTATTCTGTGTGATGTGAGGGGGTCCAGCTTTCACAGCCACATCCCATCAGCAGTCTGACATTTAAAGGTTTAAGTCTAGTTGTGGGTAATTTGCCGCCAGACTGTTACCTCCCTAAATATAGGGATAGGGTCTTGGTCATTTCTGAGTTCCTGTTAGTGTTTTTCTGCCCCAGGGAAAGCACCGCATTAATGCCTGTTGACTGGCTTGAACGTATGGCCATGCCAGGCACCTCATAATGCACATAGACTCAGCTCATTAGCTTCATCCCAAACTCTTTGGTTCTCTATAGCCTCCTCAGTTTAAATTAGACCCTCGTCTGGCTCGGCTGCTGGGCATCCACACCCAGACCCGTCCAGTGATCATTCAAGCACTGTGGCAATATATTAAGACGCATAAGCTCCAGGACCCACATGAGCGGGAGTTTGTCATCTGTGACAAGTACCTCCAGCAGGTAAGAAAAGGACCCATTCTTTTGCTCAAGTCCACTGGAGCACTAATTGTGCTCTTAGCTGCTTCTCCTCTTTCCCGCAGATCTTTGAGTCTCAGCGTATGAAGTTTTCAGAGATCCCCCAACGGCTCCACGCCTTGCTTATGCCACCAGAGCCCATCATCATTAATCATGTCATCAGGTAAGCATGTGTGTGCAAGGCAGTGGTGTGCTGGAGCTGGCTTGCACCAGCTGCACAAGTCAGTTCTCAAAATCTTCAGGGATTTTGCAAGCAGGTTGTTAAACACAGTCGTTATTTAAGGTTAAATTATACAAACTTGCAATTAAATACATTATATTAAAAATAAGGGTAATATACACTCAAAAATTCATCATCTCTGAATTATTATATTAGTTTACTGGTGTTTGTGTTTTCGAGGTTACTTCTGTCTGTTGTGTCTGTATGGTGGAAATACCATCTAATGCTGTGCTACTGCACATCCCTTCCCAGCTCCTTGATCAGTGATGTAATGTTGGCATCTTGAAATCAATCATGTCGAGAATATTTAAAACACAGAAATCAGCAAATGCTACAAGTCAGGGCTTCTTGTTCTTGTTCTTCTTCTTCTTCTCTTTTGGAGAATCAGTTATTAGACATTTACCAGCTCATCACTGATGAGCTACTGTCTTTTCTCTGGGTGGTAGGACATTCCAAGCTGAGACTCCAACTCCATTACCTCCATCTGCTTTTCTGCTCAGAAGATGGATGAGCAAGGCATCTCTAGGCAGATATGGAGTGAAGGAAGGCACCTTCTCCTCAAAGCAGCATGTCTGCTGGCTGGATGTAGTCTTTGCCTTCTTTCCCTTATTCCATATTAATTAGCCTTCCTTTCATTAGACCCTGAACCATCATCACTCAGCCAATTGTAACTCCTACAACCTATACACTGGGTCAGTAGAAGCTAGTTTGTCCCGTATTCATGGGCTTAAAGTTAGGCCACTTTTTATTTTGCGTGGTATGTGTTTTATTTGAATTAATTTTCAGGGTCAATTTTAGTTTAATAGGGGGAAAGATACAGAAGATACTGTAGCGATGGTCTCCTTGTGGGGAGGGAGAAACTTACTTTTCATTGGATATCTTTTGTAACATTTGAATTTTTACCATTGAGTTTTTTAAAAAAATTAACTCTGTTGAGGTTTATATGCAATATATTACACCCACTTAAAATAAAATTTGATGATTTTTGGCAAATGTATACATCCTGTAGCTGTCACCACAAGGAACGTACAGAACATTTCCGTCACACCGAAGAGGTCTCTTGTGCCCTTTTGCAGTCAGCTCCTTGCCCTTCAGTCTTAGACCATCTTTTTGACCCTGTGTAATGAGGTCTTAGGGGACAAGCCCTTTACCAGGCCCCTTTGGTTTCCTCCCCAGTGTTGACCCGAATGATCAGAAAAAGACAGCTTGTTATGACATTGATGTGGAAGTGGATGATACCTTGAAGACCCAGATGAATTCTTTTCTGCTGTCTACTGCCAGCCAGCAGGAGATTGCTACTCTAGACAACAAGGTAGGGACCATGCCCTGGATAGTTGGGTGCCACCAGCCCTCTATCACAGCTTCTTGGCTTCTTTTGATTCTTGATATTCATTCAAAATGTACTGCCACCCAGTAAATGCTAGGCACTCTGTTTGGTGCTGGTTGGAGCCAGACACACATGAGTTCTGATCCTTGGCTATACCTCTTAATAGCTTTGAGCCTCAGTTTCTGATCTGCGAAATAGAGACCGTAGTACGTATTTTTATAAGGCTGTTATGAGGATTAAATGAGACAGTGTATGCAAAGACATGACATTGTATCTGGCACATAAAAACAAATGGCCGCTGCTGCTCCTGTTGTTATTAGCGATACCATTATCAGACATAGTCCATGCAAGTAAAGCCAGAAAGGCTCTGGGATCACAAAGGAGAACAGGGAGGCCTTCCTGGAAGAGCTGATGCCCCAACTAAATCTTGAAGGACGACATGGGAGTCAACGAAAGGGGAGAAAGGAGGATGGTGCTTAGGGGCTTGGGGGGCAGAGGCCATTCGAGAAAGAGGGAGCAGGGTATATGAAGGCCCAAAGATGAGCAGAGAGCCTGGCATGTTCAAGAAGTACAAGCTGCTTACTGTGTTAGATAAAGCTCGGGGTGCTGGGGAAAAGAAACTGGATAGGGAAGCAGGATCCTCGTCATGAAGCAGCTTTGCGGGGAAAACTGGCTTATACTTTGTCCTGAAAACTGGAGGGCCTGGTGCTCTTTGCACTTAGAATGATCACTGGCAGGATGGTGGGGAGTGAATTGTAATGGGGGCAGATGTGGAGGAAGGAAGCCCAGTTAAGTGGCTGGTGCAGTGATGCATGTGAGATGTGTCGAGGGCCTAAACTTACGGTCCTGACAGTGAGGATGGAAATGAGTAGGTAGATTTGGAAGGTGTTAAGGTGAATTTGCAGGGATTTGGACACTGGATGGAGACGGTGGGGTGAGGTGTGAGGGAGAAGAGGCATTACGACGACCCTCAGGTTTTCAGCTGGGGTGTACAGTTGTAGTTATTCAGATTGGGAACAGGAGGAGAAGCAGGTATTGGGGAAAGGTAGTGAATTTAGTTTTGGAGAGTTTAAGGTGCCTTGAGATGTCAAGCAGGTGGATTGGTTGGAGTTTGGGAAATAGACTCTGGTCTGCAGACTGGGGACTCATTACCTTGTCAGTGGTACTGGAAGACATACAAGTAGATGAAATCACCAGGAAGAGTGTAGAGAATGAGAAGAGGACAAAGAACAAAACCCATGGACCACAGCTTTTGAGACAGCTCTCTGTACCACTTCTTTTCTACCTGAGAGTGTTTCAGGACCCATTTATGCTGTGGATTAAATAATTAGCATGTAGCGTCATCCACAGTGGACATTGTGGAGACTAAAAGGAAAACTTCCCTCACGTGGGGTGTATAGAGACACGGTGCATATCACCTGCTAAGCGAATGCCGAGCGCCTGAGCGGTGGGGCAGCAGTGCCATTTGTGGGCTGCACTCTGTTCTTAGGTTGGCAGCGGCACAAGAAGTCACACACTGCCTGCCATTTAACTTTGCATTTCCCCAGTGTGAAAATGTTATGAGCTTCCTTCTTCCTTTCAGATCCATGAGACAATAGAAACTATCAATCAGCTGAAGACCCAGCGAGAGTTCATGCTGAGCTTTGCCAGAGACCCTCAGGGTTTCATCAATGACTGGCTTCAGTCCCAGTGCCGGGACCTCAAGGTAAAGAACCTGGGACAGGTGCAAAGAGACTTAGATCCGTGAGGCATACATTTGCTCTGTTTCCGTAGCATGAGATAGAGAGCCGGGGGGAAGTGAGGGACCAGACTTTCTTTAGTGTGTTCCAGGGCCCATTTTATAATTAAGTAGGGAAATGGAGGTGGAACCATCAAGTGTTTATCTAGTACTTAACTATGTGCTGTCACTGTGCACCGTATTGGAGGCGATACAGAGTGGAAAACTTGATCTCTTTCAAAGTAGCACACATTCTGTTCGGAGAAACCATGTTACTGTGATTTAAAAAGTAGTAAATCATGTAAGACATTATTGGAACTCACCAGTACCAAAAAGGTAATACAAAGGAGAAGGGAGATTGATGAGGCTAGAATAGCTAGGGAAGGCTTCATGGAGAATTTGGGATTTGAGTTATATCCCAGAGAGGGGAGCGCCAGAAGCTCAGGCAGGAAGGTAGGAATGAGCGCAGAATGTGTGAGATGTGTCCTCAGTGCTTGCCTGTTCTGTGGTGATTGACTGCAGGTAGCCCGAGAAGAGGAGCAAGGGACAGGGGGTGCCTGAAAGGATCCCTGAACAAGGCAATGACTTGTTGACAGCAGAGGCGACTTTGGGTGTTGTTTTAGTGGTTTGCTAGGGCCGCCGTAGTAAAGTACCACAAACTGAGTGGCTTAAACAAGGGAAACGGTATTGTCTCATGGTTCTGGAGGCTAGAGTCTGAAATCAAGGTGTCAGCAGGGTTTGGTTCCTTCTGAGGGCTGGGAGGGAGAGTCTGTTCCAGGCCTCTCTCCTGGCTTGTGGTAGCTTCAGGCATTCCTTGGTTTGCAGATGGTGTTCTCCATGTGTCTTCATATCATCTTTCCTCTCTGCATGTCTGTCTCTGTGTCTTAAGTTTCTTCTCTTATAAGGATCATACTGGATTAGGCCCACCCTAATGACCTTACCTTAGCTTGATCGTCTGCAGAGACCCCATTCCCAGATAAGGTCACATTCACAGGTACTGGGAGGGCTAGGATTTCAGCATCTTTTAGGGGATACAATTCAATCCATAACAGATGACAAGGAAGGAAACAAGTCTCTTCTGTGTCTTCCCCCTCCCATCTCCCTCAGACCATGACTGATGTGGTGGGTAACCCAGAGGAAGAGCGCCGAGCTGAGTTCTACTTCCAGCCTTGGGCACAGGAGGCCGTGTGCCGATACTTCTACTCCAAGGTAGGCACCCGGGGTGCACAGGAGAAACTGACAGAAGGCAGGGGGTCTGCACCCTTGATGGGGGTCAGTGGTGTTAGGTACCAGCTTCTGGTTGGTCTCACCTTCCGCTCCCTCCACTATTTTCTCCTTAGGTGCAGCAGAGGCGACAAGAATTAGAGCAAGCCCTGGGAATCCGAAATACGTAGGGCTTCTCCCACAGCCCTGATTTGGCTGCACCGATTTCTTTATTTGGGCCCTGTGCTGCCTGCCTCATAGCACCTGCCTTGGTCTTGCTTGGGGCCTTCCAGGGGATGCTGTTGGTTCTAGGACAACACCAGAATGAAGAGGGTCTCACATGATACCTGTTACCCTCTTCTTCTCCCACCCCATCCCTTCCTACCCCCAGCTTCCCTTTGCCCCACAAAGTTCCCATGTGCCTGTACCCTCCCCTGGTCTGCATAGGACCTCTAGATAGTATTAGAGAGAGAACCCGTAGTGGTAATCAGTGCATTGAATGGATTGGGCCTAAGGCCAAGTGGTCTTCAAGGGGACCAGCTACACTGATCCTGCCCTTCAGAGACCCAGGAGTTGGGAGCTTTAGCCCCTTCTCCGAGACTCAGGCCTGGGGGCACTCTATAAGCTAGTTGATCTCGGCTTTCCTGATAACAGAATCCAGTTTCCTTCCTTCCCTCCACAGGTTTGAAGCAAACTGTCCCTTCACTTGTTGCCCTCTAGCACTAGAGGAATCCTGGTTCTTGGGCTCCACTGAGCCCCAGGTCAGTCTGCAGCCCTCTGGATTGGCCTGCTGACTCAGTGCTTCTCTTACTCCCTCGTAGGGGGTCCACATCAGTATTGGAGTTTGTTCTCTTAGTATTGCTCCCTCTCACCACACTCCCTGTAGCTGCTTTTTAGGATTCCCTCCTATCTGTCCTAACCCAGGGCATTTGAGTGGGGGAATCTTGCCTTTCCCTGTCAGAGCCCCAGGGGCCCTCACCTAGGGTACTGTCATTGCCGGCAGAGGCTGTTCCTTCCTGCTGTTGCTTGGAGGTGTGACTCATTCATTCATTCCACCCTGCCTCCCCCATCCTTTCATGGAGAAACAGGCCTAAAATCAAACGGGTAAAAGCCCTGGGCCATCCCTGTCTTCCTGTCCCTTGTCTGCCCAGTTGACACCCACTGGTGACTTCTAGGGCACTGAGGAGTGAAAGCGCCTAGGGCTGGAGAACAGCTCTGAGCTGGGTTTGTGACTCTTCCCTCTCCCTGCCTCACAGGAGTGTGACTCCCCAGCCCCTGCCCTCAAAAGCTTCAGACCCCTCAGGTAGCAGCAGGACCTTGTGATCTTGGCCCCTTGCAACTGAGATGGTTTTGCATCTTTCCAGGAGAGCCTCAAATTCTTCTTCCAGGTTGTATCACCCCTGAGTTAGCATATCCCAGGCTCGCAGACTCAACACAGCAGGGTGGGAGACAGCTGGGCACAGAGGGGGAATTCCGTTCAGCATGGGCTCTAAACCCGCAGAACTGACAAAGCCCCTGCTTCCCCACCCCCTCCTCAGGCTTCTGCGAGCTCATGCCCCAGCCCTGTATCCCTGACTGTCCCACACTGGGGACAGCAGAACTTCCTCCCTGTCTTCCCCTTCCTGTCATTATCCCACCCCTCCCTTGAAAGGTTCTCCCCAGAGTGACACTGGACAGACAGCCTCTGTCCCTGGGGCTGGAACCATGAGAAGGAAGCTCAGCACTCCTACACAGTGTCCCTGAAGATAACTTTTTATTAATTGAACTACTATGTTTTTTTCATGGACCAAAATTTTTTTTGTACTGTCTCCTTATCGATGTCACCCAGTTTTAATAAAAGAATCTTCTGAAGGATGGGTCCCCCTACCTACTGACGGAGAGCTCTTCCCTGAGCTTTCTTCTTCGATACCATTAGCCATGCTCATGGTGTTTGTTCATTTTATTTGACAGATATTTATTGAGCACCTGCTGTATGCCAGCTGTGGTTCTAGGCACTGGGGATATGGTGAAAAACAAGATTTCTACCCTGGGGACCTCAGGTTCTCACCTTAGAGCTTGTTCTGTCAGCCCCAGTGCTCCAAGCAGGCCAGGTGCTGGTTGGGAGTAGTGGGCTTCATCACTGGATCTGAGAGTCCTGTCCTCAGTTCCCGTTAAGGAAGATTCTAACAAGACAGTGGCACTGCCATTCTCTCCCTTGTCCTTCTGAACTCCCCAGGGCACCTGCTGGCTCGAGGGTGCTATCCTTGGGTACCTGTGGTCCCTTACACTTGATGAACTTGAGCCTCCTCTAGAATTCTCAGGGCTCCTGTCTTCCTGCGGGCCAGCGCTGTATGAGGACTGAAGACATTTGTGGTCTGTGTGCCTGCCATTCTTTAAGGTTCCACTTTCTCAACCCTGAGTAAGATTTTAGTTCCTGAGACTGGCGTGGAAGTGCTGCTGTCATCCTCATACTATGGACAACCAAGCCTTCACTGGTAGCGTTGAGAAGACTGCTCGGGATTGGGTCCCATTAGCAGAAGCATGAAATTCTGCTGCAGTTTCCATCATGCCTGCTTCCCACCTGGTGGTTCTTTACTTTCCTCCTTTGTGCCATTACCTAGCTTGGTTCTACTCGAGAAGGGGGTTTAGAACACAGGGTGAAGGCAGCTACATTCCAAAGTTGTAGTTAAAAAATTAACTTTTGCCTCCATGCACGTGAACACTCAAGTATTGCGTATGTGCAGTCAAGCCCACCAAGGATACAACCACTATTCCCAGTCTGGAATGTGGGAGTTTATCAGACTTGAGTGGGGAAAGCAGAAGAGTGTGTGTGGGTGATGATAACTTGGGAGTGGAAACAATTGATGTCAAGGACATTGAAATGGCATCTGTTTTCACCCAGACTAATTACATGTGTAATGAATGGCTGATGAACCATTATTAATTTCAAGCAAATCTGCAGTTTGCTCTTGGGAAAAGAGCCCTAGTGGTACAGATAATTGGCCTGTGACAGGCCAATTCTGAATCTCTGCACACTCTTTATTCCTATATAAATGAACAAATTCTTTGTCTCCATACTACTTAAAATGATCGTAGGGACAAAAAGATGGAAGCATTTAGGCAAACACAAGAGGTCATTTTATGCATAAACATCCGTTCTTTGGGGTTCTCATCCTGTGTGCCAGGGACAGAAGCATTCTTTCTCTTCCATCACCCATATTCAGTGGTCCCAGCCGGCGGCCTGGCACTGGTGCCTTTGTCGCAGTGCCAGTGCAATAACAGTGATCGTTGGGGGCTGGCTCTGTAGTAGGCATAATTTTGTTCCTAAGAGAAACAATCAACTGCTGATTCACGTATGTCCCCCTAAGGGAACTCCCTGGCCATGGGAGTAGAGTATGGTGGGCTTTTTCCCAGGCAGTCCTTAGAAGTTAGGAAACCATTTCTCCCCAGTCTTGACCTCAGGGCCACTTACCCTTACCCAGTGATTGCACACAGACTCCCCTCTGGCCCAGTGCTTATCACTGTTTGCAGCCAGCAGCAGCCCAGGGGGATGGAAACACCCACTCAGCAGTTGGCCGGGCCAGGAGGTCAGCACGTGAGCACACAGTGCTATCTGCTTTCTAGGCCAAGGTGCACAGACAGCTGGAGTGTAGGGAGCCTTTGCCCCACTCTCCACATTAGCCTAGAAACTAGAGTTCCCCCTCGTAGTTAAACAGGTTGCTGTGGGCGATGTAGAGCCCTGAACTGCGCTGTGTGTCCCTTCCATCCTCCCTCCCCCCAGAAGCACACACCCCACTTGCTCTTGATTACAGCATCTGAGACCACAAAGCTCTACAGAGGTCACAACTGCCCCAGGTCCTGCCTCCCTTCCCTTCTGGCTTCTGCAAACTAGCCACTAACCTGAAGGCGCCCCTAGTGTGGGGTTAGCCTGGAAACCCAAGAAAGAAGTGAAGGAAGCTCAGTACCTCTCAAGGACAGTGAACGCTTGGGCTGCCTTCTTTTCTCTCCTATCCTCCTCCTCAAGCCCAGAGTCTGCAAAACACCTGTGGGCCACTTGGCATCAGAGCCTCCAACTTTGGGCTTTCCTGCCCCCCTTCCTGGGAAACATTCAGGTGAGGAGAGGCCCACTGGTGTGCTTTGTTTCTTGGGCCCATGGGGTCTTATCCTTGGGCTGGGTTGCCCCCAGAGCAGGCCCTTACCTCTTATGTGCTCTTATTTAAAGGGGCCACACCCACCCACCTCACTCACCCACAGCCCTGCAGTGGGGCTAGCGTGGGGCAACACGTGACCCGTCATCGCCAGAGGATGAACCCATAGAGCAGCTTTCCGGGTCCTGGGGGGGGACAAGTGGGGGGCGGTTCCTACGTTGGAAAAGAAGGCATGCCTGTATCTGCTGCTGGGACTGAATACAATTTATTCCAGTGCTAGGGGACGGGAGTGGGGGGGGACCGGGCACTCGCTCCTTATCTGGGCCCGGTCTTGGCAGACCTTAAAATGAAACCATTGCGGGGAGGGAGGGGGTGAGGACCTGGGCTGGGGCCGAGGGAAGCAGCGTGCCAGCACCGTCAGCGGGCAAACCTAAGAGGAAAAGCAGGCCTGGTCTCGGCCCCATTCCTGTTCCCCACCTGTCTCTACCCTTTTCTTCCCTTTCCCTGGCCCTGCCAGACTCTGTCTCCCTGGGTACCCGCCTCCCCTCCCCTGGAGGGCGGGGCTTGGCTGCACCCACGTGTGTTGGAGTTATATGCTCCCAGCCGGCAGAGGAGCTGGGGAGAGTGGCACCCAGCTGGTGGTTCAGGCAGCGAAGCGGCACCATGGCCGGCAAGAAAGTCTGCATTGTAGGCTCTGGTAACTGGTAAGCGGCTCTGTCAAGGAGTATTGGTGGGGGGGGGGGCGGAAGGGGAGGCTCCCTCAAGTATACAGGAGGTTAGGGAGGGAGGTTTGGTGGGCAGGAGGCAGTCGGTGGGGAGGAAATGCCTCCAGCTCCTGGCCCACCCCTGTTGCTGTCTTCTGTGCCTACCCCGGCAGGACAGACAATGCCCAGACCGCTCCTGGCCCTTGCGTCTCGGGCAGCAGCACCTGTTCGCCACGGGAAGGGAGCCTCCAGAGTGCTCCCTGCCTGAAAGGCTGCCTGGGTTAGGGGGTGGGGGGGAGATCAGGAGGCTGGCCCCCTTCTCCAGCAGCAAAGTGTGAGGGAAAGGAAACTGAGTCTCCTTTCTACTGCTAGGTCAGGAGAGACGCAGCGTCACGGGGAGGGGGTGACAAGGAAGGTGGCAGGTAAATAATCCAGTGGCTTCTGTGACATCCTGAGGGGGAGCACTGTCCCTTCCCCGCCACCGTTCCTCTCTCACGCCCCCACTCCTCCACTTTCTGTGCTCCCCCTCCTGCCAGGGGCTCAGCCATCGCCAAGATTGTGGGTGGCAATGCAGCCCAGCTGGCACGCTTTGACCCACGGGTGACCATGTGGGTGTTTGAGGAAGACGTCGGGGGCAGAAAGCTGACAGAGGTCATCAACACACAGCATGAGAATGTCAAATACCTGCCAGGGCACAAGTTGCCCCCCAATGTGGTGAGCCCCAACGCCCCGTAAGAAGGGAGAGGGAAGTGGAGGGGGTGCTTCCTGCTGGGAGGGGGCCACTTCACGTGCCACCTGTACTTGAGAAGCATCTCAGGAGGGCTACTCCAGGCACAGGGCGTCCCTGGGCACAGCCCCCAGACTGCTCCCCTGAGCACTTCCTGGGACTGGGGAGAACCTGAATGCATCCCCCTGCATCTCCACCCCACCCCGTGGGCTCCCAGGCAGGAAAGGGACGGGGAGAGGATGAGGGAGTTGGTCTCTGTGGCAACCAAAGACAGGTTCTCTGGCCCCCAGACTTGGGGTCTGGGTAGTGCCTGCCTCGGGCTCTAACCCTGTTACTCATTCACTGGGTTATTAGTAGATGTGGAGACAGCTCCTTGGACTTAAGGTCTTTGGTCAGATCCATGTGGCTGACTCCCCACCTGGAAAGGGGGAGCAGGAAAGACAGCAGGAAGACTGGGGCTCTCCCTTCCCAGTTGGGAGCCCTAAGGAGCAGGGTGATGAAATCTTACTTGGCCTCTTCCTCTTGCCAAGCCCAGACCTCCTTTGGCCTCCCTCACTGTCCCACAGCCAAGGGCTAGGAGAGTGCTGAGAGGAGGTTTCCAGGAGTCCTCAAGAGCCCAGGACAGCTGGAACCTAGAGGGAATGATGGCTAGGCGGAAGGAATAGAAGTGTCTTGTTCCTCCAGGTTCAGCCCTTCCAGATTCAACCCCCAAACTGCCCTCCTTCTTCCCCACCAGCCTCACCCTGTCTCCTAGATCTCCTGCATGGGGCTCCACAGGGGCTAGAAGCAGTCCGTCAGGCCCATGAACACTGGTCACCCCCACAGGTGGCTGTCCCAGATGTGGTCCAGGCTGCAGTGGATGCTGACATCCTGATCTTCGTGGTACCCCATCAGTTCATCGGCAAGATCTGTGATCAGCTCAAGGGCCACCTGAAGGCAGACACCATTGGCATATCTCTTATTAAGGTGCCAGGGACACCCTCCTGTGGATGGGGATGCAGCTAACTGCTGTGGGGCTCAGGGTGGGTGAAGTGCGACAAACAGAAAAGAGCAGAAGTAGGCCAGGAGTTTTCTGAAGAGAGGAGCTGGCTTTGGGGAAGCTTGAGAAACAGATGCGGGGGGCCACTGGGAAGGGGAGGTTGCTTGGGGAGTAGATAAGAGATGAGTTTGGAGGCAGATGTCTTGGGGAGTTTAGGAGGTGTACAAGGGATGCCTAGGGGATACAAGAAGTGGGCTGGTTTGAGGAGTTGAGAAGGGAAGCTGGTTTGGAGCAGTGGCTGGGATGGAAGTTGGTTGGGGGTACTCAGGAGTGGGCTGTTTAGAGATGTGGCGGGGATACATTACCTTGGAGAAGCAGGTTGTGGAAGGAGAGTTTTCAGATGGATTCGTTTTCACATGTTATCTGCTCTCCTCACAGCTAGCTTTGGCTGCATTGGAATAGGGGAGGACCTTTGGGGAGGGACATTGATGAACAGTGAATTTGCAATGGGCAGGATTTCTAGGTGGGAAGCCCTCAGTTGGGGATAAAAGGCACCTGGCCTGAGCTCCATCCTGTGCCCAGGGGGTAGACGAGGGCCCCAACGGGCTGAAGCTCATCTCTGAAGTGATTGGGGAGCGCCTTGGCATCCCCATGAGCGTGCTGATGGGGGCCAACATTGCCAGCGAGGTGGCTGATGAGAAGTTCTGTGAGACAACCATTGGTGAGACCCCGCCACCCACATAGATAATGCAACTCCAGTTACATCGCCTCCCCAGGCTATATTCCCCACCCACTTAAGCCATCTTCTCCCCGTAAGGCAGGTGAAGGAAGAAGATCCCAGCATCAAAGGTGAGGGGAGTTGGGGCACCCCTACGGAAAGAGCTATAGGTCCTGCTTAGGGCAGTTGTGGGAAGAAGAGTCAAGAGTCCCTTCTTGAAGCCTTATCCCCTCCCTACTTTAGGCTGCAAGGACCTGGCCCAGGGACAGCTTCTGAAAGAGCTGATGCAGACGCCCAATTTCCGCATCACGGTGGTGCAAGAGGTGGACACAGTAGAGATCTGTGGGGCCTTAAAGGTGAGAGGGCTTCAGAGGCAGCTATGGGGTGGGGAGAAGGCCCTGAAAGAGGGCCTGGCTTAGCTGTACAAGGTTGCTGGGACTCCCCTTCCCCACCAAGTCTCATACACATGGGAAGAAGGGCAGAAGCAAGGCCAGGCTCGCTCAGGTCTGCCGATTACTTACCATCAGACATTGGGCTTCCTTCTTCCTTTCCCTTATAGCCCCTTGTGGGACATCCCTGTCCCTGGCTCCAAAGATTGGTCCAGGGGGAAGAGGAGATGCCCTGGGGGAGCACTCAGGCTAATGGGAGATAAGATGTCCAGGACACCCAGACGGATTGATGGCCAGAACTCTGGATCCTGGACAGACCTATGGATGGATATCGGGGGCATAGAACAAAATAGCCGTGGTTGGGAGGGCGAGGTAGAAGACTGGTTTTCAGGAAAAGTCCTCAAGGATGGAGTATAGGGCAGGGTTGGGGAGCCGGAAAGCACAAGCCCAGGCTAAAAGAAGGGAGTGCAGCAAGTGGGAAAACCAAGAGGTGAAAATAGTTGAGGATCCCACCCACCTTCCTTCACTTATTCAGTGAGCGTGTCATGGCTGATGGGAGGAGCATGAGGCAGGTGCTGAAGGCCCCAAGTGGGGCCTGCGGGAGGGGATCCTTTCTCACCCGTGACTTCACTCTTCAAAGAATATAGTGGCCGTGGGGGCTGGCTTCTGTGATGGGCTGGGCTTTGGCGACAACACCAAGGCGGCCGTGATCCGACTGGGGCTCATGGAGATGATCGCCTTCACCAAGCTCTTCTGCGGTGGCCCTGTGTCCCCTGCCACCTTCTTGGAGAGCTGCGGTGTTGCTGATCTCATCACTACCTGCTACGGAGGGCGGAACCGCAAGGTGGCCGAGGCCTTCGCCCGCACAGGAAAGGTGGGCCCTGGGGAGAATGAAGAATGGAGGGTGGGCCCTGTAGGTGTTCAGGGAGAGGAACGTGGCTTGAGGCATCTCTTGAACACAGACATTAAGATTGTTGGGAACATTCCCAGCCTTTCTTTCCTCTTAAGACCCACCTCCTCCCAGAGTCCCAGACTCTCTGTCTCACACTGACAACCCTCCTCTCCCATTTCCATTTGCCTGTCCTGTTTTCTTCACAGTCCATTGAGCAGCTGGAGAAAGAGATGCTGAATGGGCAGAAGCTGCAGGGGCCCCAGACAGCCCGGGAGCTACACAGCATCCTCCAGCACAAGGGCCTGCTGGACAAGTAAGCGTCTGCCCCAGCCCCACTGATGGAGGGAACCACGGACAGAGGTGCTCTCCCCATTCGTCATCTTCCTGAGCCCTTCTCAGTCTGTGAAGGGGGCAGAGAGGGAAATGTTATCTTACGTTTACAGACAGAGCCTAGAGCTTCGCCAGGGTCTGGCATGCCTGCTGTCCCCCAGCTCGTTCGTCGTCTTTGAATTCTTTCCAGCCTAGTGCTCTTTATACCACATTGCTTGGGCCCCTCTGCGTGGCCGCTCTCTGTCCTTTCCTCCTTGTCCTCTGCTATGGGGGTGGACAGGAATAAGCTCCTCTGACTGTTCTGCCTCTTTGTCCATTACCCGCAGTCTAAGCTGCTCCCCCAAGGCCAACCCTTTTGTTCCGTGAATCCTGTCCTGGGTGCTGAGGTGTGAGGAAAAGGAAAGCCTCTGCTTCAAGGTGCTCCTTTTCAGGGAGCACAAGACAGCGGGGGTGATGGGCTGATCAGAGCAGAACTCGGCTGATCTGAGAAAGAATCCTAGAGCAAGAGAGTATGAAGCAGGCTCAGAAGATCTGCTCGCGGCTGGTCAGGGTAAAGCCTCCTGGTAAAGGGAGCAGCCTGAGCAACAGGTGGGGAAGAAGGAGACTGGCATTTATTGAGCACCTTCACATAATTCATAATCACTTCTTCACTACTTCGTTATATTGACCCCGTTTCACAGCTGATGATACTGAGGCTTGCCTAATTGGAACAAAAAGTTCATGCCAGGGAATCACGGAGGCGAGTTCAATACGATAGGGAGCAGGGGGATAAAAACCTGACCCTAAACCCCAGGGCTAGGAAATACACATTCTCAGCGATGGGAAATTGAGAGCCAGAGTCCGCCTGAGCTCGAAGGCGGGAGAGTAGGGAGTGGAGGGTTACGGGGTTTGCCTGGAGGCCAAGCTGGTTCTGTCCTTCCCCATTCTAGGTTCCCTCTGTTCATGGCTGTGTACAAGGTATGCTACGAGAACCAGCCAGTAGGTGAATTCATCCGCTGCCTGCAGAATCATCCAGAACATATGTGAGCAGGGCTGGGGCCCAGGCCAGGCAGCCTCTTTACCCCAGCGGAGACAGGCAGAAGCTTGGGGTGCCTGGCCACCACGATCTCTGGGACTCCCCACACAGCAGCGTCTTCTCAGCTTTTCGCTGGAGGACAGGTGCCTGTGGGCCCGGCCACCTGCCTGGAGATCTTGAAGCACAAGCAGCCCGCAGCCTCCTGCCACCTCATCGCACCAGAAATGGAGTTGCCTAGTCCCTCTCCATATGTGGGGCTTTCTCCCTGTCCTCTGGGAGGGGTAGAATCAGCCCCAGTGCTGCCTGCTTTGGGTATGTGGGGGGAGGAGGGGAGGGGAGGGAGGCAAGGCAAAGAGGCCTCACAAAGACCAGGACTCCTGTCCCCAAGCCCAGTTAATCGCTAAAGTACCTCAGCTGCAAGAGGGATGAGGCAAGGGCTGCAGGGAGGGGTCTGGGCTTTTGGGCTGACGTAGACCTCTGCCAGGCCCCACATGGCATCAATGGATCTCTGTTTGTTCGCAAAATACAACCCCCTTCTAGCTTCTCCTAGAAACCTCAGCTTCTTCTGAGGTTTCCTCAGAAACCTCTGGTCATCCCCTTCCCCCTCCCCCAGGCTGCCTGGCACCAGAGTTGCTGCCACGCTGGCATCTCTGGCCATGGGGCTTGTCATTCTCTCTTGGGACTTCCCAGTTCCTAGTTCTTTGCCAGCTCCTCCCCACCATGTGTGACCTTTCCAAGGCTCTCTCACCCTCCCTGCCAGCACCCTTTCTGGGGAGCAGAACTTAATCTGCTGACAGAGCTACACCTCTTCACAGCAGGCTCAGATCACTCTACTCCCTGTGACCTTTGTAATTGCCCTGCCTCCCTTCTCAGGAGCTCTAGCAGGGGGAGGTGTCAGCTGGGTCCCTCCTGCTGCTATCTCCCCAGGACATCTTGGATCCACCCCTTACCTCCTAAACCCTGTCCCTAGTTCTCAGCTACCCCCAGAGCAGCCAGGGCAGCTAACCAGTTCCTGTATCTGCAGGCCAGGGGGCCAGAGAGTGGGTAAGGGAGGATGAGCAGGTCCCCATCTCTGTGGTCTGAATTCCAAGGCCGGCTCTCCTTTGTCACCTGAAGGCCTTCTCATGAGGTATTGACTACTTCAGCACCTCAGGAGCTGGGAAACTTGTGGAGGAGGAAAAAAATTCAAGCCTCTGTACCAGCTGGGGTGAGGGAAGAACAGGAAGGGGAGGAGGGAGAGGAGTGTGCTTTGCAGTGGCCTTGCTCCAGGATGGAATGGCAGCCGGAGAATGTCACCGGTCAGCAGCTTGGACCCCTGGCTATAAATAGAGGCCGAGGGCTCCTGTCACATCCAGCAGAGGGTCTCAGCTTCCTGTGTGGCAGCATCTGGCACGCTGTGGCTCTGGCCAGCATTATGTTAACCCTCCCTTACTCCTGGACAAACCAGGGAGGCAGGCTCCTCTCAGCCCCTAGCCCCTGAGAAGTCACTCTTACCAGTGAAGGGCGGAGCTGCCTGGATCAGGCAG